>NC_050532.1:25290636-25304210 GCF_002922805.2 Oryzias melastigma | reverse complement strand
AAACATTCGATTAAAAGGTATCAAATATCCATGAAACTCTGAAGCGCAAGTGTCAAAATATTTCCAAACGTAAAACAAATATAAATCCACACTCCTTGAATGAACTCCATCAATTCTAAGAACGTAACCAAAAAAACTGAAGGCAGTTTGTGTGACAAATAAATATTGTGTTATTAATGGCACCACTTTCAACTAAACAACTTCAACTTCAGATTTACAGCAGCCTCCAATAAGGCACGGTTACACTCGTTTTCTCTCATTTGTGTGAAATACTTTTCATTCAGGGAATGTAATCTAACAGTCGTCGTTGAGTAAAAATGAAAAGTTGGTCTCACTGGATGTTTTTTTCCTGGAGTTCTGCTGCTGGTGAGGCAGAGCGCCGATGCTGAGGATGCAGTCCAGCTCGCTGCCGGGCTGCAGGCAGTGTTAGAGTTTACGGCGCGGTGACCCCACCAGAACCCCCAGAGAAAGGCAAAACTGGTTTGAAGACATCCAGCAGACTGACACCAAAGACCAGGACCCTTGGTGGTAACATTTGAGCGGGCTGAAGGCCGTCAGAGGAGACAGCACAAGCCCAGCGGGATGAGAGCTGCGGACAGGAAGTGGGTGACTCTGTACAGGTGAAGGGAGGAGAAGGTCACCATGGTGACGGCCAAGGGGAGGGGGAGGCGGGAGGCCAGAGGCAGGAGTTTGCTGTGGTAGAGCGGACGCGCGTTAGGAGGCCACCACGTTACAGAGGATGGGCTGATGTTTGAGCTCCTACCTGTTGCTGAGCTTGAGGGTGTTGCAGTTGATGAGCAGCAGGTTCACGATAACCAGAGGCACAGTGTGAGGCCAACAGGGGTCGGGGTCCAGATGAGAGGAATATCTGTGATTGCAGCAATTAGGAAAAAAAGTCTAATTTGAAACGGAAAATATTAAATCTAAATATTAGAATTTGGTCAGTATTTAGAGCACATGTGTCAAAGTCAAGGCCCGGAATTCTGTCCGGACCTCCAGATCATTTTATGTTGTTGTTATTAATGATCAGATGTTATCTTGAGCTCATTTCTAACTTGTATAATTTTGACAAAATATATTTTTATGGAGAGTAAAATATTGAAAGTTATTTAATGTTTACGTTGATTTATTCCGGAATAATATTCCTGCCTTTTTATTATTCATAATTATGCAAACAAGTTGCACTTTTAAGTTTTAAAATTGGCATTCTGTTAGCTTTTTAGCCTATTTTGGCATTTACTAAGATTGTTTAGCCTGTTTTGGAGTTTAGCTAATATTTCAGCTACATGCTAGCTGTTTTGGCTAATTTAGCCTTTTTTCCAGTTTTTTTTAGCCAATTTTGGAGCTAGGCTAATGTTTACATGCTAGCTTTTTTGTCTGAGTTAGACTTTTTTCAGTTTCTAAAGCTATTTTGAAGTTTAGCTATTTTCTTTGGCTACATGCAAGATGCTATGGCTAACCTTTTTTTTTTTTAAGATAATTTGGCATTTAGCTAATATTCTAGCTGGCTATCAGCTTTAGCGTTTTCAGCTAATATCTTCTGTGATTTCAGCTATCAATTTCAGCATTTTCAGCTATCAGCTCTAGCATCTTCAGCCAAATTCAGCTTACAGCATTCACACTAGCACTATCGCAGGTAATGCTATATATCTAGTTCATAATTATGTTAAAAAGTTATGGCTTCAAAGTTTTAAAAATGCCGTTTTAGTGCATTTAATAAATATTTATCCTGTTCGGCCTGCGACTTAAGGTGTGTTTTGGATTAGGCCTTTTGTGCGATTGAGTTGATCCCCATACCTCAGGTTGCGGATCCAGTGGAGCAGTGAGGGCGCGCTGAGCATGACAGGAAGCATGAAGAGCGCCGACAGGCTGAGGTGCAGCTCCAGGTCGTCCCTTACCTCCTGCAGGGCACACTCAGACAGCAGGGGGGCGCCACTGCCTGCTTTAGACTTGCTGGATGACTCTGTGCCATTCTCAGTTTGTTTGTGCTTCTGTGGTGCCTGCAGAGATCCACAAAAAGACACTTTTAAAAAAAAATTTTCTCCAGATGTCACGTCACTCAAAGCCCAGATTTCAGATTTCGAGTCTTACCAGATTCAGCATGTGACTCAAATACCGCTCTGTCATCTCCAGCCGGAGAACCTGAAAGCCACAAACACACAACCGTCATGGATTCATGCAACAGCAACAGCTCCTATTTAACACAAACTAATTATTCAAATTTACCTCAAAAGGTTGTTTTACTACATTATGAACACAAACAGGCACCGATCATAGGGTGGCAGAACACTCCATTCTTTAAAAACTTCATTTAAAAAACTACAAAATAAAGCCTTTGGTTCATATATATATATATATATATATATATATATATATATATATATATATATATATATATATATATATATATATATATATATATATTTATAAATTGTTCATAAACATGAAATATGGATAGAAAAAAATCCTGGGGGACATCAAACACCTAATAGAGCAGACAATTTAAATGTCATCATCTGAGCTATCTGGCTCTAAACCGTGCAGCTTTCTTGTTGTTATGCTGATGTTAGCTTGTACTTGTGAGGCCTTTGTTGCTTGCAGGAGAGAATGTAAACTAAGGGATGCTGGGAAATTAGCTAAGCTTACTTCTGCGCCACAACCAAAAAGAACATTTCAGATCTGCATAAAAATGTCTTAAAAGCGACACAGGATTTCATAATTTAGCTACAAAAAAACGACTTAATCATAATTTAAAGACCACTAGGAACAATTTTACAAATATAGCTGAGAGGGTCTTTAAGAAAATGTGTTGCTTATTACTTTTTTTATCAATAAAAATCCCTCCTTTAATATTTTACATGCAAACATTTGTCTTGTAAATCTCAAATGTTTCCTGTACTGGAAATGCACTCTAAAAATTATCAAGTTTTCAGAGATTTTTCATGGTATTCAAACTATAAATACAAAGAGTTTCACTCTGTAAAGGTGGAGAAGAGAAGAAGCAGCGATTGCCAACGCCCCACAGGAAGCTCCGCCCACAACAGTCAGACAGAGACCGACGAGGATCTGGACCCGCGGTCCCATCGTGCCGCAATCTCCAGACACAGACGGCCTGCAGAAAATAACCGAACAGGTGAGATACTCATCTCAGGTAGATCTTTAGTGTTTTTAGGGCCCGACCTGTGCAGAGCAGCCAGCAACAGAGAGAGCAGACGAATGAGGAGGCGGAGCAGCGAGCTGCCCCAGTACGCCACGGCTGCCCCCAGGACGTAAAGCAAAGGGGACAGGAGGTGAGGCCACTCCTCAGCTGGAGGCGAGTCCTCATGAAACATCCCGTCGGGGAATGATGGAGGGATTGTGTCCATGGGCGGCAGCCAAAGACTAGACCAGACCTCCTGAAACTGACTGCAGCTGGAAGAGACGCAAAAGATCTCCTGAATTCCAAAGAACTTCGTAAAAGTTTCATTCTAATTCCCAGTTGACTCACCAGAACAAGACGTGCAGAACGTAAACGGGCAGGTTGATCTTGTGAGGCTGCAGCCCGGCAGCCACCGCCTGGCTCATGTCAACCGTTCGCCTCCTCTTTAGGATGGACGACAGCTGCCTCCTGCAGGCCAGGAGCAGCGTTACAGCGGTGTAGACCGGCAGCGTGGGGCCACAGAATCTCAAGATCTGCCACACGAGGGACGGTAGTTTAGAAAATACAAAAGCAGAACTGAGAAAAGAAACGTTCAATTCCAAAGGAGACGTACCTGTCCCAGCACTTTAGGCAACGAGCTTCTAACTGAAACCTGAACCAGATGGAGAAATGATGATTATTTCTAAAATAATTACAAATATCTGGATTGTGAGAAGGTGGGCTGCAGCTGTACCTTATACTGGCAGTTGGGGGCAGTGTGGAGCTCTAGGAGTACACCTGAGGAGCTGTTGTCAGGACGACTGGTGTGCAGCATCCCTGAGATCTCCGTCACTGATGGGACACTGCAGACACGCATCGACCGTGAATTCAGATGTCTGAGTGTGAGCCTGCAGCTGAGAACAACCACTGTAGCTCACCTGACGGAGGTCAGAGAGTCCTCTCTGAACCAGGGGACCCTCATCCGGTACACGCTGGGTAACCTGTCTGCAGACACACACACACATCACTGCGTGGGAGTTCCTGCATACGTGTCTGCGGCTGCAAAAGCCAGCTTACCTTTCTGAGCTTTACACTGACTGATGACGCTAATCCTGAAAGCCTGGTAGGCCTGAAGACACACAGAACTTTAGAGGAGACTCGGACAGCAAAAGCTGAGGAAGCGGTGCAGATTACCTGATGAAAGTGCTGCAGATGAATGTAGTGCAGAAGTCCAGAGGAGTTTACCGTAACGTCACTGGAGGTGAAACCTGAAGAAGAAATCCAAAGACTGAGAGACACGTCGGAGTTTCACCTGGAGGTTCAGATCAACATCTGAGAGACTCACCGAAGGAGAAGACGTGAGGAACGGAGAGCGTCAGAGTCTGAGAGTCCGACTGATGTCTCTGCCACTCGCACTCCACTGTGAACTAAAGACAAACTTCTAATAAGTGAATCTGATATAACTTGTCATTTCACTCAAAGAAAACATCTAGATTGAAGTGGGTCTTTAGATCATAGCAAAACTTCTAAGAAAATTGTGTTTTGGTGTTTTTAAAATGGTTTTGTGGCCTTTTTCTCATGATGGAGGTCATATATAAAGAAAATTTGGGTTAAAATTGGATTTAAATACACAAGCTTCCTGCTCCACTTCATTCTGATGCGCTTGCAGACAAATAAATCCAAGAATGTCTTCAATTTCCTCGTCTGACCTGGATAAAATATGACACAAATATTGATAGCGACTTTTGTTACTCTGGAAACGTTAGGTTGTGGTTGTGGGGGGCTGTAAGCTAGCTGGAGAAATTGCTAATGAACTCCTGCCGCTCTGCAGAAACTATGTCCTAGAAGACGACAGATTTTTAACATTTTAAACAGCTAAACACTGCATAATCATAATTAAAAGACCACTGTTGAAACCGCTTTGAAAACAGATGAAAAGATGATCCGAGGGAGACTTTAAGGAGGTTCACACATGCATGGACCTGTGTGAGAAGAAACCCGCTTGCTAATGCTAACACGTTTGTTTATCGCGTTTACAGTAATGTCCGTGGAGGACTTTTCTTTCAGTCTTCACAATATTTCTTCCAACAGATGAGAAAAAAAAGCTGTTGACAGGTTTCAGACTGTAAGGCGTTTTTGCAGCAGGTGCTAAAAATTAAAGTGTAACCAAACAGTAAATTCATTTTTTTGTCTGTTAACTTCTATAAATCAGAGCTTACAGAATTTTGTAGCAGATTTTTGCGGCCTCAGACACCTGATGTTGCGGCAGTTTTGTGAAAAGTTGCAAAAAAAGTTGCAATGTTAATATATATATATATATATATATATATATTTGAAAAGCCATTAAAATGTTAATTATGAAATAAAATTCACATTCTCACATTCCGACTCTTTTTGCTGTGACACATGCACTAAGGAAAACACTTAATCATCATATACCATGTTGTTGTGCTGTCATTTAACTTGAATATAGAACCATAAAACAGTAGATTGATTAAAGTTGCAATACAAACCACACCTCCCCCGCTCAGCTCGCCCCCTTTTTTTTTTTGCATTCTTCAGATCTGGGCTGAGAGTGGAGTCAGCCTCCAACTGTCCTGTTGTGTTACCCTTCAAGTGTGTTTAATTCTGACAAAATGCTCCTCAGACACGACAGAGATCGAAGGTAGTCAGTAATCCGGGATTACCTCCCTAAATGTGGCACCAATGGATTATCAGATTGAAACGCCATTTATTGGATCTGGATTTTCAGATTGAGTTTATTTAAATGAATGGAAATTACATTAAATTCAATCAGGAAAATGGACCACAAACGTCTCTTCAGAAGTTTAAAATAAAAAGAGTAAAGTAATTAATCGATTACTCAGATGATTTATATTATAAATCAATGATCAATATAGGACATATAGTTTAGTAGAATGTTTTAATAATGTTCCCTTTGGATTATTCTGATGTGGAAAAATAATGTTATTAAACTAAAATGTGAATAGATTTGACATTCATTCTTGTTTAATTATTTGTTTGTTCACATATTTAATTTATTATCTTGAAAAATACAAGGAATCTGGAAAACTTCACCTGCACTGTTCAGTACCAGGTATTTGTCTGGTCCTAGATCCATTTTAGGGAATTGGATCACAGATTACGATTGAGTCGTTACACCCACACTAAAAATGTATCTGACTGGATGATAAATTAAATTCTCCCTGTGATGGACAGGAATCTGCTCACTCACCTGTTTTCCGTTGATGTTTGAGGCAGAAACGACCAGGTGAGAAAACGCAGAAAGATCACGGAGACTCAGAATGAGGATCTGAGAACGAAAAAAAGCAGTGAAAAAGCTGCTCCGCTGCAGATCAAACGGAGAACTTTTCCGGTAGACTCACCTTGTATGGAGGTAGAAGTTCG
Organism: Oryzias melastigma; assembly: GCF_002922805.2. Lineage (NCBI taxonomy): Eukaryota > Metazoa > Chordata > Actinopteri > Beloniformes > Adrianichthyidae > Oryzias > Oryzias melastigma. The sequence goes on along the minus strand of NC_050532.1, from coordinate 25,297,684 downwards.
GTTCCTTTAGAGAGATCTTCCGGGTTCGCACTGAGGAGAAAGACAAACTGCTGAAGCACGAGCAGAAAACGGGTCTTCTACAAGCTGGTCTCCATCTTACCAAGAAGAGCCGTTCTTCCGAACGCAGCCGAACACCCAACTGGACGTCTCCTGCCAAACAAACGTGATCCGTCAGCATTTCTGTTAAAGCCACAGCCGAGTCTGGGGGTTCAAACTGACCAGGTTGTTGCTGCGGCAGTAGAAGTGGCTGTAGGCCTTCCTGCGACTCGACAGGGCGAACACGAAGTTCTTCACTTGTCCTTCCTGTCAGGAAGAGCATGAAGCCTCATTACCTGGTCTAGACTCTCGATCAAACATTGAGCAACAGTTTGACATGGATCATCAGTTTGAAGTCTGGTACCTTCGGTGTGGTGTAGGTCAGACGCAGGGTATTCACTTCACTTCCTGTTTCCTGAATATCTGGGAAACAGAGGAGAACGGTTGATCTACAGGACACTGGCTCCTTTATGTAAATGAATAAACAAATGCACAAACACCCGTAGAAATTTAACGGAACTTTCCAACAACAAGACAATTTAGACCCTGATAACCATTTAGATCTGTGTTTTTGTTAAGTACAAACATTTCTAGCAAAGTTTAAGTTGAAAAGTCTTTTTAGCAATTGTTTTGTATTCAGTTTTGAGAACTTTCCCAAAATTATGTCACAGTTTCTGCAAAAGGTGAACACTTCCAGCTTTAATACTAAAGACTGAGGATGAAACCTGTGATCATGTGACTCTCAGATTCGGTTGAGTCTTGACAGAATTCAGCCTTTGTGAAAATGTGACCAGTGGGAGAAAAAGGTCTGGAGGCTGTGAGGACACGACCAGGACAGGTCAGTCAGAATGTCTCCTCCACTGCAATGTTCCCTCGCTGTATTGCTGTTAATTGTGTTCTGCGTCCTGATTGGCTGTAGATGTCCATCATCCTCCTCCGGATTACGTCCGGTTGATAAAAGAGTAAAAAGTGTGTAGTGAGGAGTTTTACCGCCTTAAAACATCTGAATCGTATTTTGTGGATTCTATCTATTGTGGGTTATTCTTAGAATGCAACAAGGGAACACTGTATAACTAGGAGTCCCACAGAGATATGTGTCGGGACCCTCTCTGACTACTTAAGATGTCTACTTCATGGATTCATCGCAGGTTATTTTTGAAATGTAACTTGGCGTGAATGGTTACAGTTTTGCTTTTGGAACCAGGATCCTGGTGGCTACTTTGTGAACTGACCTGGTTATAGTAACTTTAATTAGTAAACATGTTTTGATGGGGGAAAAAGTGGCCCAGAGGTTTTTTACAAGCTTGAAATATCTCAAGATACTGTTAAGTTCAACAGGAAGACTCGAGGAACGTGGCTACAGTTGCGTTTGGCTCCGAAATTTACGAGCAAACATGGCAGAACTGAGACGTGTTTTTATTGAGTGCTGTTTAAGAAAAAAAGCATGAAATGAAAATGAAATGAAAACAGCAAGTGTTTGGAGGACATCAGCTGAAATGTTTACTGAAAGGTTTCTTTACACACACACTGGTGGCAGAAGTGGGATTTCTGTTATGCAAAAGGTTCATTTATTTGTAGAACTTTGTGATTTGACCCTTCATGTTTGTGTGTCTACAGCTGTCATTGAAAGATTCCTGCGTGATGTTCTGCTGACCTTGAATGGAGAAAGCTGTTTCTGGACTTTCTTCCACAAATCTGGCGGGATGTCTGATGAAATGATGGTTCAGAACGGCCACTTTCCTCTCCTGGTTCTCTGTGAACTAATAAAAAACCTTTTGGAGACCAGTTTCTGAAACATCTGCGTCTGTCGTTTACAACAGCGTTTCCTCACCTGTCGGGTTTCCCGATCGATGAGGTCAAAAAAGGCCCTAACGGTAGCTAGAACGAGCTCTTTGCACCTAAAGACAAACAAACGGTGTCTTATTCCTTTAAAAATATATGATGCTGTGAAACATCTCCACTGGTATTTGGTCTTACCAAACAATAGATAGATGGTCAGTGGACACCCAAGTCCTTGGCACAGCAGTTACCTGCAGAAACACCACTGATGACATCATCCTTAACCAAAGTCAAAATGTCATTCAAAAAAAGTCACTGGATGTTAAAGTAAATGGTCGTACCACCAATGACAACTTATTCGAGTCTTCTGAGGGACACGGAAGTGATGTGAGGCCGGAGCGGACTTGGTAGTCACGGTAACCGCCTCCAACAGAGAGAACGGTAACATTCCTCAGCTTGTTTGCTTGGTTGACCCACCTGTTCCTCACGGCAGCATAGAAATCTAGAAAAAAAAACAACAAAAGGTGTGTTGGCACCGCAGCTCGAGCACGTCAGCGGACACGGACGAGGCGCCGCTCACCCAGCAGGTACGGGTCCAGAGCCAGAACCGGAGCCTGGTGCGGCGAGGCCTGCGTGATGATCAGGCTGACCAGGCGGGTGTTGAAGCGGGGCAGAGTGAACAGGGCTCGGGCCACCACCCCACCCATAGAGTGACCTACGAGCACCACGCTCTGAGGGGGGGCCTTCAGGTGCTGCAAGACCAGACATGCCGCATGAGTTCCTCCAACTCACGCTGGAACCATCAGAAGACGGACACGTTCCTAGAAACGGTGAGTGACCTTATAGAGCCGCAGGATGGCCTTGATGCTCTCGTGCAGGAAGTGGGTTTGTCTGAACAAACTCCCGCCGTACAGAGCCACCAGCTCCTCGTTGAAGTCCACGGTGAACACATTCAGGTGGAGACCGCCGTCCATGTTCTCAGCTTTCCTCAAGGCCACAGATCCCAGCGAGCGAGCTGCACGAGGAGAACACGACTTCATGAAGCTGAAACTGAAAGATCAGCTCCAAAACGTTCATTTGAGTTTTTAGAATCAGTCAGAGATGGATTTAGCGTTGTTTTTTTTATCCTTTTTTGAGACAAACACGATTAAGAGTGTCCTTTTTTCAGCTTATTTCTCTTTAAAATCTTTACTTCAAGTCCAAAAGTTTTTAGAAGTTAAAACACGATCTAGAAATTTTGCACAACTTTGTCACTACATACATGAAATCATCTGAAAAATGCATTTTTAAAGGATTTAAGGAGATTTTTAGCAAAACCGAACCTGAAATGAGCTTCATATGTAGATTTAATCAGTTAATTTCCAGTATATTATAGCGCATAGCATACAGGGTTCAGAAATATTATATATGTTTATTTACATTTTTTTTAATATATATATTTTTAACCAATTTTTTTCAATTTTCTTACTTTTTTTTAGTTATTTTACAATTTTTACTCAAATTAGAGCAAAACCTACAATTTTTTTCTAATTTAAAGTTGATTTAACTCTACTCAAGTTTATTATTGTTTCAAAATGGTTTAAAATCTTACATATTAGGGCTGCACAATATCAATAAAACTTGCGATGTGCGATATGAGTGATTAATATTGCAATGACAATTAATACATAATTTCTATTTCACTGCATCGGTTTAATTTGAATAAATTCAACAGAACATGAATTATATTCCAAAAGACCCACGTCTACATCAGAGGCGAGTATCTAACATGAAAGACGAAGAAGTCGAGGTCCATCCGATTGGTCAAATGTAAATAGAGCTTTATTTAATTTGTTAAATATGCATGTGTAAACATTTATGATAACCATTTATCGCAATTTAGGCTGTCTTTTTAGATAAATTTGTAATATATTGTGCAGGACTATTACATATTATTTTCATTAGCGTCTGTCCTTTTGATTTTCAAGTTTTAAAGTCTTTTTTCTTGCATTATTTCAGACAGAAAACATGTTTTTTGTTCTTCTAACCTTGTTTGTAACTTCCTGCATTCCCAGGTAAGAAGAGAACAGGTGCGCCGGTGAGCTTGAGCGCCTGGGTCTCCTGAGCGTACAGACCCTCTCCGTACAGGTACAGCCCGTACGCTGGGTACATTCTGGCCACACGGCGAGGCAGCGCCAGCCGCTGTGAAGAAACGCAGACACAGTTTTAGGAACATGCTAAAAGGAAGACAAAAGCTGCGTCTGAAATCCCTCAATACCCCTAAAAGACTAATATGAGACCATCCAGCGTCCTGGGTTTTAACCAAATTCTTAAACGCCAAATTTGCTGAAATAAAAACCTAATAAAGATGAACATTCCACGAAGATTATTTATAAATACACAAATTTCTGATAAAAAACAAAAAAAACTTGGATGATTTGTATAAAATAAATGTACCTTTATTTTTTTGTTAAATGAGCATTGATGCTCACTGCTTTTTTGCAAAGACTTCTGGGAAATATCCAGGTTTTGCTATGAAATGGTGAACGCCCTTTATAGTGCACTAAGATGGAGAGATCTCAGAAACAACCTCCAAATCATTTAATTAAAGCCAAATTTCCCAGCTTGGGATGAATTAAATATTTCTATTATGGGGGTCACTTGGTTGCTGGAGCCTATCCTAGCTACGGTTTGTCAAAGGCGACACAACATGAGTGTCAGGAAAACATCAATTTTTGTCCAAAAACTTGCCGGTCTGTTTACTGTTTAAGGCCGGTGAGACATGTGCCTGCAGGTCTCTTCTAAAAATAACACAACTCAGTTGTGAACCGTGTCTAAAATTACATTTTATTCTGATGCCATTTTTTTTCAAATTACACTTTCAATGTATCAATTTACATAGATTTAAGAAAAAAAGAAAACATCTTAAAAACATGGTCATGATACATGAACTTTAGATAAGTTTAGGTGACCTCTGACCTATTCCAGGTCAAAGATCATTAATTAAAAATGCTGCAGATTTGGTCATTAGTTCAAAATGTGACAAAATTTGTTTAATACGGTGTAAGTTGATTTTCTTTAGCATTACATAATTGAAAAACGTGGTACAACATAGTAATCATCTGAAAATATAACTACTAAGATCAATAAAGTTCTAAATATTCATATTTGTTTGCTAACTTGTTGTCATTGTTGATAATTATGGTGATAAATCAGTGTCTTCACATAGAGGAGTTTCATTATTAATAATGTATAACTAAAGACAAACTGAGTAAATGTGTTATTTAAAAATGGTAGCCGTTTGTTTGACTCAGTACCCATGAAGCATCTCTCAGGTTCAAAGAGGTTGGTGACCGCTGGTTTAAGATCTATGAATCCTGACTCTATGGACAGAAGAACCTACAACTTTAGTACTTTTATTGATAGAATCCAAACCTTTCCTGCTGTTAACCTTTGACCTCATTTAAAGATTCCAGACCATGATACTCCCACCGCCGACTACCAAGTAGTCATAAAAATTCCAAGAAAGCATACAAATTATACACAATTATAGTTCTAATAGATAATTGTTGCATCAAATTCCCATGAATCAAGTAGAAGTTTGTGTTCGGAAATCTGACATCTCTGTCAACCTTCACAGTTTTCACTTTAGGAGTCAAAAAAGCTCAAAGTTTAAAGAAAACTGTCCTAATACAAGTATTTTCTTTTGTTTTTCTTCAATTCACATTGAAAGAAAAAATGTTACAATCCAATTTCCTCAGAACACACCCACAATTTTTCCTTTCAAAATAAAATAAATCAGATAGGCTGACATAATGGCAAAAAATGATTGATAATCAATCTCTGTCAATTAGTCATATTTATGAATAATTAAAACATATCTGTCTTTAATCGGATAGTTTACAGAATGACTTGAATAAACTCAGATACTGATCAGAATGTTAATAAACATGCCATCAGACTGGTTGGAAACCTGCTGATCAGCTTCAGTCATAGATCAGCTCTGCTCACCTGGACGTGTCAGGTGATGCTGATCTCCTTAGAAGCTTCAGGGATCATAGTCTGAATTCTGCTCCTATAATCCGGCTTCTTTCAGCTAATCTGAACTGATTCGGTTTCTAGTGTTGGCACCTGTAATTACCCCCAACATGGCAGCAGCCATGGGGTCAGTGTGGAGAAACTCACCCGGTACTCCGGGTATTCGAACATGTAGGTCATGCTGCAGCGGTTCTCCTCGAAGCCCGTCAGGACCTCCCGCAGGCCCACCACCAGGAGCCCCGCGGCCACGGCGTAAACGGCCACGGCGGCCAAATTCATGTCCGCTTCTCTGCGCCGAGCCTCACGCGCCGCCTAAGTCCACGTTTCCATTTTCAGGATGAAGCCTTTCGCCTGTCAGACACGGCAGCTCACAACAGGAACAACGTCCAGGAAGGAGGGAGGGACAACTGGACGATCAGCCAATGAGAAGAGGCCTTTATGGGAAATAGACCAATAGGAGGGCAACTTGTCCGTGACGTCTTACGCATCAGGAACACGCCCTTTCGTCGCAAATAATGTATTATTTTAGTCGTTTTAACATAGAAATCACTGCAAAAACATCTTTAAAATGTTAAAATATTATTTTAAAAGTTCATACTAAATAATTTAATTCAATTTTACAGTCATTTCCAACAGCATATCTTATAAACACATTTTTAATTGATTCTTTTTTTTAATTCATTTATTTATTTTTACACAAAACACAAATAGAAAAATATTTTACTTTGTTCTTCTTTTTTGACCATTGTAGGCAAGCTGAAAAGAAAAAAAAAAAGTTTTTATTAGACCCTTAAAAAATCTTTAATGTATGGTGGTGGTGGGATCATGATGTGGGGCTGAGCTGTGGAGCATGAAAGCAACATGAAAATTTAATACATTTTAGAAGTATTCTGAATCTTCAGAATCACAAAACACCTGATCCAGGTGTAAATAGGGTGGGGCGGGGACAGGTAAAACAGCAGATACCGACCCTCAAAGATTTTAACAAATTACCAACTGCTTTCTTTTTTTCATTTTTAGGTTTTATAATCAGACTTTAAAAAAGATAACTTAAACTATTTCCATTTTTTGCTTCAAACTTAGTTTTTGTTTAAAACCTACAAAGCAAAATCCTAAAATAATTTCTTCCATAAATTAAAACTGAATACAATATTTAACACTAGAATTCCTAAGCCTGCGCAAATTTGCGCAGGGAAGAGTCCCCCCCCCCCCTCTC
>NC_050532.1:25278281-25289529 GCF_002922805.2 Oryzias melastigma | reverse complement strand
AGCAAAACATGCTTTCACTAATGTTTCTAAAAACAGTAAGCATGCCAAGTGATTAGGACTCCTGATTCTGATCATTTGGATGGGTGAGACGATACTTTTGGTCATATAGTGCATGTTTATGACTTATAAACATAGAATGCGTGTCAAACTTAAATTTAAACGTGACATTCTGCATTGCGAAATCAGGAAGTCATTGTTGATGGTTTAAAGGCATTTGTCTGTGTTAAAAATATTTCTTTCACCTGCATTGAACAGTTTTCAGGTAAAAATAAAATTTCAAAGTAAAACCAAATATTTCATGTGGACTATTCCTGAGCGGGATTCGAACTCATGACCTTCTGAATGTGAGTCCGCAGCCATAACCACTCGACCGTCTAGTGGCGGAATCTGGAATGCATGTCAAACTTAAATTTAAACATGACATTCTTCATTGCGAAATCAGCAAGTCATTGTTGATGGTTTAAAGGCATTTGTCTGTGTTAAAAATATTTCTTTCACCTGCATTGAACAGTTTTCAGGTAAAAATAAAATTTAAAAGTAAAAACAAATATTTCATGTGGACTATTCCTGAGCGGGATTCGAACCCATGACCTTCTGAATGTGAGTCCGCAGCCATAACCACTGGACCGTCTAGTGGCGGAATCTGGAATGCATGTCAAACTTAAATTTAAACAAGACAATCTGTATTGCGAAATCAGGAAGTCATTGTTGACGGTTTAAGGTGATCACCACAACACTACTTTGAGAAGGGGAGGGGGGCATTGCAGCAGAAGCTGAAAGTTCCAGGGATTCTAGTGTTAATGTAAATGGATGTTTCTGTTAAAAGCAGTTTTTTTGTCTACATGTAAAAATGTAATAAATAACTAAAGATTATTTAAATAATTTAAATAATTTAAATTATTTAAAATAAGTTGAATTTTGAGTTTATTATTTTAAGTGTTTTATTTGATAGTGATTTGAAGACTAGTGTAAAAAGGTCCAAAATTATTTTAAAAGTTTGCACAAATAAGAACAATAAAGGAAATAAACCCAGCAGTGTAAAGTCATCTTTATTAAAAGTCCACGTCTGCCAGTACAGGGAGGCACAGCTGCACGCTCAGAGGTCACATGACGTATTCTTGTGGACGAGCAGCTCAGAAACAAACAAACACATTTGAATGTTTTTAGCGTTAAGCTCATCTTATGTTCTTCATCTCCTTCCTCCTCACGTGTGCAGGTCTTCCTCGCTGTTTTCATAAATAAATCACATTTGGAGAGAAGACCGAGCATTACATTGATGAGACACTTCCTGATGAAGGATGCTCCTCTGTCAGTGACTGAAAGCCGATTTTAAACAGCTGTTCAAAGGCAGATGAAACATTTAAAATCTCACTCAATCCCACTTTTTCCTTCACCAGTCCACCGCTATCGACTGAGTCCCAGAGTAAAGAACTGATCATCGATGGATCAGAGGTCTTTCCTTCCAGCTCGCTTTAACCGAAGCCGCCTCTTCAGTCCAAAAGCTTGGAGTGCTCTATCCGGGTGATGGTCCAGTCCGGAGGAACTCCTTTGGTGAACTCCCTCTGGAATCTGTTCCAGGATAAAAGCGGTTCAGAGCAGCGTCTTCAGAGCGGATCAATACTCTGGAGTGGACACACTCACTCATATATGGCAGTCAGCAGTCTCTTGGTTTCCGTTTCTGCCTCTTTGTCTCCAATCGCCACTTTGAAGATGCGACTCCCCTCAACGCTGTCGTCAGGAAGCCGCACGCTTGTCAGGTACCAGAACCGCATCAGGATGCTCACAAACTTCCTCCCTGGAGAGGAGAGAACTTCTCAGCAGAGCAGAAAACAGACGGAGCAGCGCCCGTTTGAGCTCTCCCTCTCACCGCTGTCATCGTAGTAGATCCCCACGTCTCCCGGTGTGGTGTACATGATCTCAGCAGCATCTGCACACAGCGCCCTCCTGCAGTTTGACGGCAGCGAGTTGCATTTCTCCTCCAGCTTTCCAATCAGCTGTGAGGAGGAGATGGAGGACATTTCATTACCATCATGAGTCTGTCTTGAGCTGTTAAAGTCTAAGAAAATTAAAGCCTTAACCCTCAGTAGTCTCTGAACTCAATGATGTAGAAATTACACCAACCTGCAATTAAAGTACTTTTAATTCAGCAATCAAAGACCCACTCTGATGAAAATTGAGTTTTTAACATGTTCTTGTGGCATTTTGCTGATGATGGAGGACATATATGAAGAAAATTAAGCTCAAAGTTGCACTTGGAAGTAGATGAGAAAATGTAGTTTGAAAGAGAATATATTTAAGACGTAGGTAAACACACTGGATGGGCCACCGACTATGGAGTTAATTTAAGATCCGCTTAAAGGGAATGAAAAACCAGATTTGAAAACATTGTGAGTTTGAACATTTTTTGGGGGGAAATTTGAAAACAGTTTTAGACTCGAAAGTACACATGAAGGAATTACTGAACATTTTAAAATAAAATGAGCTCAAAACCCCATTAACACGTAAAAATCTCAATTCTGAGTAGTAAAGAATTACAGTATTTACTACTCAGAGTTGAGATTTTTGGATAGTTTCAGGTTTATTGTTGAGCTATTGTGTAATATAATGAAAAATGAAGCACAATTAAAAAGATGGATTTCAAACATTTCCTAAAAAAAGTTTGAAGCTAAATCATCAGAGTAAATTTTAAAATAGTCAAAAATGCTTAAAAAGTCTCCCAGACTACTAAAGGTTAAAGGGGTAAATAAAAATCCTGGAGGACGTTTTTAATTGGACTTGGGTCCAGTTCTAAGTCCGGTTCAGATCTGCTGTTCTGAACTCACATCCTTCGCGACGAGTCCATCCAGACCATCAAAGCGGCTTTCAGACAGCAGCCTGGAAACGTGGGAGAAGGCCTGCGAGGAAGAACATCCTCATCATCACTGACAGACACAGATGTTTGGATACTAGATAAGTTATAATCATTATAAAAACACACACATATATATATATATATATATATTTATGACAACTAATAGACACATCATTTTAGTACTTGACCTGTGATATGTATAATAATTTTTATAATAATGTCTAGTATTAGAAGAGACCAACATTTATGATAATTGTGTTAAAAAAATACTACTAAACAATTTAAGTAAATTCTAATAGAGTTGGGGTTGTGTAAATGTGCTTTATCCCAATCCTATTCAAGCTAATAAAGTTCCCATTTAATGGATTCAATGTCTCATGTGTCGTATATAATAGTACAAATGTGTCTATTTGTGGTTAAAAGTAAATAAAATGGCGGGTATTTATTTTACTTTTGGATTTTTAACTCCCCAATCAAATCACATTTAATGATTCAAAGTTTGATGCATCTCTGTAAAGATAAACATCTCATTTATTTGTCTTTATTTGTATTTTTTTTGTTTTGATTGCTTGAAAAAAAAGTAAATTTAAAACTCGCCTGTAGTTAAAGTAAATCAAGTTTTAAACAATTGTTTCAAGAAAATGTTGTAATTTAATAGTAATTGCTTGTTATTGTTTTTATGACGTCATAAATCCTTTTTAAAAATTATATATATATATATATATATATATATATATATATATTAGTTGTAACTAGTTACTGTGGTGTGATAATAAACCGCGCATGCGCGCAGACACACCTGCTTCGCCCCCTCTGTGAACTCCTCGATGTTGAATTCTTTGTCAAAGTAGGTCCGGATCAGAAAATAGTAAATTTTGGTCCGGAACCACATGAAAGGGTTCGGGATGCCGAACACCACCACCTTCTGGGTCTGCTCCTTCCGCTGCGAGCTGTAAAACCGAGCCGCTGCGGCGGCGCAGGGTTTCCCCAACTGGACCGGACCGGATCTGTTCAGCACGGTTCTGATGCTGAAGAACTGCTGGGTGAAGCTGAAAGCTGCGGGCCGCCTGGGACGAAGTCTGTAAACGAACAGAACCATCTTTGTCCCGTCCGGAGCCTGTTTGTCCGCCTTTCTTTATGCTCCGGGTAGAAACAAAGAATATAGCTTTTAAAATAATATACAATATTTATTACGGATACATTACACCAGGAATATACTTTGAAATATTCTAAATGAATTATTTAACATTTATTTACAAAATATAAATAGTTTCTTATGAGTTTCCGTTGTGTTTATTCGTACTCTCGTCCTTGTTTCATTAGGGAAGAATTTCGGTGTAACACCGGCGTGTTTGCTTACAGCTGCAGACTGGCTGGCTTTTAGGCTTTTTCTGGATCGACTCAATGATTTCTGCTCAGAAAATCAGGAGAAATGGAGCAGCAGGAAATAAAATCCGTCTCGATATTTACCGGGGTGGACAGAGAAAAGTTCCTGCAGGAAATCTATCCCGAGGTAAAAAAGAAGAAGCAGAGAAACCTGGAAAAACTCATTGAAACAGTTTAACAGCAAGCTACTCTTTTAAGTCTTTTAACACAGTTAGCAGCCTTTTAGTTTGGATTTTTTTTACATTTGCATTTTTTGAATGTAAAGTTAAATGTCTTTTGCAAACTTTGGTTTGGCAAAAATTCTGTTTAAATTTCATTAAATGAATCTCTGTTACTTTTGTTTTTCCCTTTAATGTTAAAATCAAACAACATTTTAGAACAATTTCTTTAATTTTTATAAAGTTTAGGACTCAAAATAATTTTTTAGAGTAATTTTTGATCTAAATAGTGTTATGTAAAGACAGGTGTGTCTTTAAATCTTCATTACGTCTCCGTCATCTTTTGAAGAAGATCAGGTGTCAGTTAAAGTTAGAAGAGTTTCACCGCTCCCATTTCCCCTCCTGTTTCTCAGCGCCGGCCAGCCGTCCTCAGAGGAGTTCCTCTGGGCCCGTGTCAGCAGCTCTGGACCACTGAATATCTTGCACAGCAAGGAGGAGACAAGGAGGTGAAGATCCACGTCTCCACGGTGCCACAAATGGACTTTCTGCGTAAAAACTTTGTGTATAGGTGAGCCAGCAGCACAGAAAAGCTGAGTCCAGCTGAGAAAAAATAAAAACCAAACGTTGAACATCTCGTTTCCACAGGACTCTGCCGTTTAACGAGTTTGTGAAAAGAGCTTCTGAGAAAAAGCACTCCGACTTCTTTCTGTGTGAGGTGAGGATGAGGAAACTGTGAAGGTCATGTCACAGTTTGTTCGGTTTTTTGATGATTTCTGGTTTGATTTTAGGAGGAAAGTTATTACCTTCGGTCTCTGGGAGAAGACGTCAGAAAGGTACATCAACTCCTCGCTTTGTTTCCGAAATGAACCACGAGCTTCAGCTTTAGTTTTTCTGACCTTAAACATTCACTTTATTTAATTTAGTGAGAAAATTCTCTCTACATTTATTACACTTTTCACTTCATAAATGACTGAATGTGTTAAAAAAATGAGAATCCATGTTTTAATTGATTATTTTAAATGTTTGCTGCAGTTATATTTTCTTGCCACCAGATGGTGCTGCAGCTCCTTCTTCATATTTTTTTAAATAGTTGCTGAAATTAACTTTAAAATACAGTAAAACTATTTAAAAACAAATAATAAAAAGTGCTTAATTTCAATGACAATTCATTTAATTGTATTTAATTATATATAAATAAACTAAATCAGATTTATTTCACTAAAACTTTACTTAAAGAAAACATTACTCAAACATTTTTATTTTATATATTCTGTCTTTTGTGTGAACCTATGTCCACTGTTCAGTGGTTCTGCTGGAAATTCCTCCAGTCCAATAAAGAATAGAAAAGAATAGATTGGACCAGCTCAGTGACCATGTGGTAGAGTGTCCACTCTGAGTCTTTAAGGTCGTGAGTTCAAATCCAGTAACACTTGTTCACTTATGAACTTATGCACTCAGTAAAGGTTCTATAAATCAGCTGCAGTTCCTCCAGATTCGTGCTGCTTGGGTCCGGACTAAAACCAGGAAACAGAACCACATCAATCTTGTCCTCAGGTCTTTGCTTTGACTTCCTGTCGCCCAGAGAAAAGACTTTAAAACCCTCATGAGCTACTGCCCTGCTTGTTTTGCAGCTAAGCCTGCTTCAGGAATTACTGGTCACCTGGATCAGGTGTGTTCAGTCAATCCGAAACTGAGCTCACTCAGTCCAGCTAAGCAGCAATTATTAAAGCAGGAGCATCTCTGGTTGTGTTCAAGTTTCTTTGTGGCTCAGCAGTGAAGTCCATTTCTGACATGTTGGTTCCACAGTGACTGTATATGACAACTGGACAGAGTGAGTGTGACGTCATCCGTAGAAACAGTTCCGGCTTTAACCAAATTAATTCATTTCAATCGCCATTTTTTTGCGACAGACATCGTCATGTTGGAGCCAGATACTGTCAGTAAGCAGTGATTGGTCTGAGTCAACGTTTCTATGGCAACTGTTTTCTCGAATCAGGGGTGAGCTTGTTGGAAGGCCACACCCCTACTACTTTAAAGTGGGAAAAATCTGTCAAAAGTTTTAAATATTTTATTCTATTTTATCGAGACATCTGAATTGTCAGTTTATAACTTGAACTACAAAAAAATATCAGGAAGATGTTAAAATATATACATATCAGATCAATAATGGTTATTCTGACCAATAGAATGACTCTACAGAAGTCTTTTTTTTTTTTACTTCTTGAAGCAACTTCCTGTTTGACACGCAACTCAATCCAGTTCTCATATACAGTCACTGGTCCCACATGGAGCAGCTGGGTGTCTGGGAAGTTCAGCTCTGAAGGTTTGGAGCTTCAGAAACTCAGATTATAGCAGAGAGTTTGTTTTTTGATCCTATATTAGCTCCAGATTAACATCTGAAACAGAAACGTTTGTCCACTGAACGACCTCTGGGTTCTGCTCAGGAACCTGCTGATCTGAGGAAGCAGTTCCCAAACCTGGCGGAGGATTTTCTCATCCCTCCCTTCTTCGAGCCGGATCAGTTCTTCTCCAGCGTTTTCCGGATCAGCTCCTGCGGCCTGCAGCTGTGGACGCATTACGACGTCAGTCTGCGGCTTTGATTCTGTGATTCCTGAAGAAGTTCTGCATTATTGTGAGTGGATCTCTGTGTCTGCAGGTGATGGACAACCTGCTGGCTCAGGTGAGCGGGACCAAGAGGGTGGTTCTGTTCAGCCCCCAGGATGCTTTGCACCTCTACCTGTCCGGTGGGTCTCTGCAGGACAGGTGACTGTCTGGAAGCCGATGCGTGTCTGATGATGTGACCCCACAGGGGATAAGTCTGAGGTTCTGGACGTCGACCATCCCGACCTGCAGAGGTTCCCGGACTTCGTCAGAGCGGGTCGGCACGAGTGCGAGCTGCAGCCTGGAGATCTGCTCTTCATCCCCGGTAAGACGTGTCCTCTCTCACTCAAGTCGCAGCTCCACAGAACCTGACCGTGTCGTTCTGAACACGCAGCCCTGTGGTTCCACAACACGCTCGCCCTGCAGTTTGGCGTGGGCGTCAACGTGTTCTGGCGCCACCTGCCTGCGGACAGCTACGACAGGAAGGACCCGTACGGGAACAAAGACCCGCAGGCCGCGGCCCGAGCGTTGCAGGCACTGGACAGAGGGCTGCACGCTCTGGAGGAGCTGCCCGCAGACTACCGGGACTTCTACGGCCGCAGGATGATCCAGCGCATCCAGCAGAGGGCGCTCTGCAGCAGACTAGGAGGGACACACGACCAGGAGGACGTTGCGTTATCCAGCAAACCTGGATAAGAAAACGAAGGAACTTAGCTCACAAAAATATGTTGTGGATTAGATTTGCTCTTTTTAACCTTTAAAAAAGCTTAATTATGTATATAAAAAAGAAAAACAAAATTAGTGATTGGAAAATAAAAGATGCAAATCTTTTTAAGACTCTTAAAAAAAATCCTCTTAACTTCCTGACTACAAAAAAGTCAAAATTTGTTTTAAATCCACCAAAAACTACAATTCCCAGAGCCCCGCCCCTGCACATTCGGTGTCCTGGAAAAGCCCCAAATGTCCTCCGTACAGGACGGAGTGTGTTAAGTATTTTGCAGTAGTTAGGAGATATTCATGTTTAGAAAAGTCCTCTGGTAGTCGGGATGTTTGGAAACTTTCGAGAAAGCTCTTAAAACGAGCCCACATCATCATACTTCCACCGAGCTTTAAGGTGAAACCTCTATAAGTCTTGATTTTACCAACAGATTTTCTGATTTTTTTTCAGAAGTTTCTGTAAATTATTCTACAATGAATAATAAAAATACATTTTGATCAAACCAATTTTCCTGATGAGCTGAAATTATCAACCAGAAACAGTCGGACTGAAACTTGTCATCTAAAGAGATTTCAGAAGTTTGTCCCAAATGATTAAAGTCACAGACGTTCTTCAATCGGAAAGATTCACAAAGACATGCACAAAATCTTTACCATGCTGTAACTTTTCAACCATTAACTCGATAATTCCAGTAGATTGTGAAGGAGAAGAAGAACCTCAACTGTTCTTTGAGTAAATCAAAGAACATAAACACGAGCTCTGGTGTTAAAGGGTTAAATAAAGAGCGTAAACAGGAAGTCAGAGTTGGAGAGTGAGGAGATGTGAAAAGCCTGAAGTTTGACATTTTATTGCACAAATGTTTAACTTCTGGATGTTTCCTTACAAACATTTTAAAGCTCTGTAAACAGTGAAGCAGCATCTCGGCTTTGAGTCCCGGTCGAGACGTTTCACGAGAAGTCTCAGCTTCGGCGGGAGTGCACGGCATCGAACCAGTGACCGACTAGGAGAAGTGGAGGCGCACGTCTGAGCCTCCAGAGGAGCCTCGGGGAGGAGATGTTCTGAGAAAGACGGTGTTTTCGTTTGTGGAGGGAGTTTTGGGCACGTGCACTGACGGTGTCGGCGCTGCACTGCTTCCACCATAGTCTCTGGACAGCAAGGAGCTCCTGGGAGGCGGGGCATGGCACGTTGCTCGTCGGTGTTTTCTGAATGAAACCTCAGGAGGTGAAAGCAGGGCGGTTCTCCTCCAGGTGATCGTCCATCCTTGACGGCGGCGGCGGCGGCCGCTACGGCGTTGGAGCCAAGCCACGGCTGGACTTCATCTTCTCCAGCCTCTTGTTCAGGTGGCTGTTGCTGGACTCCAGCTCTTCGATCTTATCCAGCGCTGATCGCAGCTGTTTGGGGGGAAAAGCAGAAGTGCGTCAGCCAAAGGCTGCAAAATCAAACTGGAACAGTCAAGGAAGCTCTGCCTACCTCTCTCTGCAGCTTCCTCTTCTCCGCCTTCAGCTCGTCCTCCACCTTCTCCGCATTCTCTGCTAAGGACTTGTAGCGAGTCACGTGGCCCTCCAAGCGGGTGACCTGCACACCGAAGCAGACGTTTGGCCCAACCGCGAGACAAAACCTCAAACCCAGCCAGCAAAGCCGATTGTGTCCATATGGTTTAAAAGTTGACAGAAAATGTGGGCCCCAAATGGGTTTGTGAGTTTCTGTGGTGGCCCAAGCTGTGACTTAACTGGATACTCAGTGGGTTAGCTCGCTATGCTAGCCAGCCGGCTGGTGTACAGCATAGCGTGCTAGCTCCTCTGTATTGAGCTACCGAGCTCCATTTAGCATGCTAGCGAGCTCCACTCTAGCATGATAGCAAGCTCCACTTTAGCAAGCTAGGAAGCTCCACTGTAGCATGCTAGCAAGCTCCACTTTAGCATGCTAGGAAGCTCCACTTTAGCATGCTAGCGAGCTCTCTTGTATTGAGCTAGAGAGCTTCGCTGTATCGAGCTAGCGATCGCCGTTATACTGAGCTAGCAAGCTCTGCTGTCCACCAGCTGGCTGGTTAGCGTCACGAGCTAACCCACCATTTAAGCCAATGTGCCCAAACACAGGTGGGTCACCACAGAAACTGTGGTCAAACCCTCATGGGCCCCACTCGGACTTGCTGGCTGGGAAGCTTCCAGTTCTCTGCTCTTACGTTCTGCTCCAAAGCTGTGACGTCCTGCTCCGCCTTCACCAGCTTGAACTTCAGGTCGTTGATCTGCCTGCTGGAGTCTCCTGGAGAAGGTTGAAGAAGAGTTTTAGTTTTTCGAAAGGCTTCAGAGAGACTGGATTCATGTGAGCGTACTCTGCAGCTCCATGATGTTCGGATCGTTGCCGTTTTCAACGATTTCCCCGTCGGGACTCAGGTCTGTGCTGTTCTTCTGCGTCTTCTGCTCCAGCTGAGCCTTCAGCTTCTTCACCTGCAGGAGGACAAACAATTCCAAATTTAATTAATAAAAAGAACATCATAGCAGCAGTAAAACACGGTGGTGGCAGGGTCATGATGTGGGGCTGAATGTCCTCCATCAGTTCAGGACTTCAGGCTGAAGAAGATCGGAGCTCCGCAGCAGAACACGGATCCAAACACAAAACTCTGTAGAGGTCTGGACACTCATGTATGAACTCCATCTATCTCAGTGTGGTTTTAAATCTGAAGGTGTTGGCTTTGATCAGAAGAAGGATCCATGAAAACAGGAGAAGAGATGCTGCTTCAGTCCGTAAATAAACTTTATGCTGATCTCTCCTAATCAGAATAGATGACTGAAGATCCAGATCTCCAAAAAGACCCCTTAAGTCACAAAAAGACCAAAACGACCTCCAGAAGAATCTTGCAGTAAATCCAGACTCCATGAAGACTCCTTTGCAAAAGTTTCATGGCGAGTGAATGAAGAAAATCATTGTGGACAATTCTCACAACAAACCAGTCTTATGTTTGTTTTTGTTTTTCTTATCAGGCTCCACCTCATGGGTGGATGGATGAACTTAAAATTGATGGATGGATGGGTGGAGGAAGGATGGATGGAAAGGTGGATGAAAGGATGTATGGATGGATGGATGGAAGGATGAATGGATGGACAGATGGAAGGATGAATGGATGGACAGATGGAAGGATGGATGGATGGAAGAACTAAAAATTGACGGATGGATGGATGGATGAGCTAACAATGGAAGGATGGATGAAGGAAGGGTGGATGGAATGATGGACGGGTGGATCGAAGAAGTATGGATGGATGGATGGGTGGAGGAAGGATGGATGGATGGAAGAACTAAAAATTGACGGACGGATGGATGGATGGATGAACTAAAAATTGATGGATGGATGGATGGAAAAGCTAAAGGTGGATGGATAGATGGATGGACGGATGGGTGGAGGAAGGGTGGATGGGCGGATGGACGGATGGATGGATGGGTGGAGGAAGGATGGATGGATGGAAAAGCTAACGGTGGATGGATGGATGGATGAATGGATGGATGGATGGATGGGTGGGTGGATGGATGGACGGATGG
>NC_050532.1:25278027-25278199 GCF_002922805.2 Oryzias melastigma | reverse complement strand
GGATGGGTGGATGGATGGATGGATGGATGGATGGGTGGATGGACGGATGGATGGACGGATGGGTGACTGACCTGTTCTATCATTTTTTCCCGCTCATCCACCAGTTTTCTCAGTCGAATCTCTGGAAGGTAAAACACACCTCTGAAAACTTTTCTTTCTAGACTTTTCTTCA
>NC_050532.1:25236360-25277981 GCF_002922805.2 Oryzias melastigma | reverse complement strand
CAAATTTGTTATTCATATTGTTAAAATGCAACAAAACCAGGAAGTTCCATCTACTGAGTCCAATTTAAGAGGGGAGGAGCCTAAAGAAGGTGACTCCAGTTACACCTGGCTGATGGGATTTGATGTAGTGGGTGAGTAACAAAGATGTTTTTTCTTTCTTTATTCAATCATAAAGCGAAATGATAAAAGAGTGGATCAAATTAAGAATTCATGGCTCGTTTGAGGCTTTGCCATGCAAGCCAATCAAACTGGAGCTTTTCCTGGTTCCTGTGCATTTACTGGTTTGGTGGATCAGATTCATAGTTTAGGAACAAAAATCCTGATTGTTCAAGTCCTTAAATCTTAAACTGGACAACTACCAGCTGACTGTTTCTTTTCTTGGACACCGCTTCGGTCAAACCTAATCTGCTTTAGAAGACTTCAGTCACTTTAAGAATCTGCAAATCTTCTGATGAAACATCTCAGCTGTTTGGTCCAGCACACACATCACAGTCATTTTATTCTAAAATGAGGTCAGAAGTGTTTGCTGGCTGTAAAACAGTCTGACCATAAAGGATCAAGACATCAGAGTTCCAGAACCGCAGACGGGTCCACTTTACCGAGGATGCTGTTCCCTTCTACAGAGCGGCCCTGTGAGTCCAGAGCCGGCCGTGGCGCCGCGTCCGCCGACTCGTCTCCTTCTGTTTCCCCGGCGTCTCCGTTGATGCTCAGATCGGGGCCCAGGACGATTCCGTGTTTCTACCACAAAAACAGCCTTTTAGAGATTTCGAAGAAACTGGGCTGACGGGAAAGGTCGCCATGTTTTCCAGAAAACACAGCGAGTACCTTCAGAACATCTTTCAGCTTCACCACCTCTTCTCTGAGCTCATCGCGCTCAATTCGGATGGCGTCTGTGTACTCTTTCTGCCGCTCTAAGGCCTGAGCAGCCCCCCCCCGAAAGAAGCAGAGCGCAGGAAAGAGAGGACAGTGAAAAAGGTGAAAGACTCAGAGGAAGCCGCCGCGCTCAGACGCCGTACCCCGATCTTTTTGTCCTTCCACTCCACCGTCTCCTGCAGGTCTGAAACCTCCCTAACAAAGCCGTCCTGCTTGATGCGCAGCTGACGGATCTCCTAAACGGCAGCAGAAGGAAGCAGACGCAGGGAGAGAAGGACGTGCAGGAGCGTGAGGAAAGTACGGAAAGCCGTGAATGAAGCCCGGAGTGAAGGTTATGGCGGCGCTCACGTTCAGCAGCTCCTCGCTCTGCTTCAGACTTTCCTTCATTTCGTTGAAGTGGAACTGCAGCACGCCGTGGGTGTGCTTCTCTCGCTCGTAGTCCTGGAAACACAGAAGACCTTCTCATGTCAACTCTGGTGAGAAAACTACCTGGTAGAAACTGGTAGTCGCCCATTCTGACTTTTTAAATCCATTTTTTAAAAAGTGCGTGTTTTTGTCGGTTCTGAATAGGGCTGCCACAATTAGTCAACTAATCGACTATTAAAATAGTCAACGACTAATTTAATAGTCGATTAGTCGTTACTTTATATTATATGGTGTCTGAGTGTATTAAAGTTGAGAGTTATAATGGCATTCTGCAGCTTTTTGGAATATATTTTTGTGGCTAATTTAGGCTTTTATTTTTTTGTTTTTTAGGCTATTTGGAGTTTAGCTAATATTTTGGCTACATGTTTCGGCTAATTTAGGATTTTTTTTTCAGTTTTTTTTTTTAATCATTTGGAGTTTAGCTGTTAATTCAGCCGCATGCTAGCTATTTATGCTGTTTTTGTTTTTTAAGCTATTTTGGAGCTTAGCTAATATTTTGGCTACACGCTAGCTGTTTCGGCTAATCTAGGATTTTTTACATTTTTGGGGGGATAATTTGGGGTTTAGCTGTTATTTCAGCCACATGCTAGCTATTTAGGCTTTTTTTTGGTTGTTTTTTAGGCTATTTTGGAGTTTAGCTAATATTTCGGCTACATGCTAGCTGTTTCGGGTAATTTAGGATTTTTTTTCCAGTTTTTTTTTTATCATTTGTAGTCTAGCTGTTAATTCAGCCACTGCTAGCTATTTATGCGTTTTTTTGTTTTTTAGTTTATTTTGGAGTTTAGCTAATATTTTGGCTACATGCTAGCTGTTTCGGCTAATCTAGGGTTTTTTTTCAGGTTTTTTGTGGAATAATTTGGAGTTTAGCTGCTATATCAGCCACATGCTAGCTATTTAGGGCTTTTTTTTTTGTTTTTTAGGCTATTTTGGAGTTTAGCTACTGTATTTTTTTCAGCTACATGCTAGCTGCTTTGCCTGACTTAGGCTTTTTTTCAATTTTTAGGCTAATTTGGAATTTAACTAATATTTTAGCTGGCTATGCTATTATGCTAGCTTTTTAGACTATTTTGGCATTTATTAAGGTTTTTTAGACTATTTTGAAGTGTAACTAATATTTCAGCTACATGCTAGCTATTTTAGCTAATTTAGGATTTTTTCAGGCTATTTTGGTGTTTAGCTAATATTACAATTATATGCTTGCTGTTTTGGCTAACTCAGTCTTTTTCAGTTTATAGGCTAATTTGTCATTTAACTAGTATTTTAAGCTAGCTATCAGCTTCAGCGTTTTCAGCTATCAACTTCAGCATTTTTAGTTATCAACTGTAACATCTTCAGCTATCGTCACTAGCATCTTCAGTGGCCAAATTCAGCTTACAGAATTCACACTAGCATTATTTCAGGTAATGCTATATATTTAGTTTCTAGTTAGTTTAAAGCTAATATTGGGTAAGATGTGAGTTTTACATCCACTTTGTGCATGACCCGATTAGTTGATTAATCGGAAAAAAAAAAAATCGATGATTATTCGACTACTAAAATGATAATTTATGGAAGCGCTCGTTCTGACGTGAAGTCTCACCTTAGCTTTGTCCTCATACTGCCGGCGTGACTCGGACAGCAGCTCCTCCAGCTCCATAAGGTTGTCCTTCAGCGTGTCCACCTCGTACATCAGGTTGCTCTTCTCGTTGTCCAGCTGAGCGTTGGACACCATGGCTTTACGATACTTCTCCTCCACCTCCACCAGAGAGTCCTGACCCCACGAGACGAGAAAACCTTTAGAATGTGTAGCTTGTGGATCATAACCATTGTTCTAATTGTGTTCAGAACTTTAAAACCAATCATGGAGAACATCTGTGATTGACCTACTAGATAATACCCCCGTTAAGCACTAGAGGGCAGCGTGATATAGATCAACTCATTGATGCAGAGATGAAAATGAACAAACCTTTAAATGTTTTGCCCAGAATTCAATGATTAACAGAACAAAGTGATAATTATTGGAGAAATGAGGCGATGACAAGAGAAAATGTAAACATAATGACAAACTCTCCTCCTGAACTTTATCTATTTATTGTTTTGCCTTTTGTCATATTGTTTTCTTCTCTTCAGTTCTGCTATTGATAGTTAAAACATTTCTGCATTCTATCATTGTTTGTTGAACTATTAAAATATTTTCATCAGTATTTTTAAATAAAATGTATAATTTATAATAATAATAAAATTCCTTACATGTCTTATCACAAACTTTAAGGTAAAGTTAGCATTCTACCAGATGATTTTGACATTTAATTTTTCTTCTTGCGATCAGAATTTTTCACCTTTTTTGAGCATTTTTACACATTTACTTTAAATGAAAGTAAAGATAAGTAAAGAAAATTATTATCCTTATTATTGCTTATCTCTTCTAACTTTATTAGTTGTTGTAATTAGTTGTTTACATTTTTTTGTCCATTAATTTTATTTTTCTCTCATGTTTACTACATGTTCAAATTCAACTTTTTAAATAGTGTCCTATAGTTGAATAAATTCATTTTTACACTGTACTATTTATTTTTAAAACTTTTTTTCTATTTTTAACTAGCACATTGTTCAGCTACAACAGATTTACAAAGGTAATTTAGTTTCTTTTTTAAAAATCTTGTGAAATTAAAGCAACTTTGTAAAGATTTTTTTTTCTTTTTACTTTTAGCAAAAATATGTTCCAAAAATAATTTATTTGGTTCAAATGTTGGGTTAGTGTCACAAAGGAGAAAGAAAGAAACTGAAAAGGAACGAATGAGGAGGAACTCCATCAAACAGAAGAAACACAGAAAGTTGAAGATCTGATTTACATGAACTTCATTATCAGTCCCAATTACTGCTGTTTGATTTGACGATTATCTTTTTAATTAGACATGCTAATTGAGGTTAGGAGCAGCAAACACAGGGCGAGCAGGCTCCTCTACCTTGACCTCTTTGAGGTTTTGCATGTACTTGGTTTCCACATCTTGAATCTGATCCTTCAGCTCGTGGATCTCCTGGAGCAGAGAGCGAGCAGAGAAAAGGCCAAGCAGAAAGTTGAGGAGCACGTGAGGAGAAGGGACAATCATGCAGAAGGAATGAAAGAGCATCAATGTAACAGCATTTTGGATTTTTTTACGCCACAAAAATCCTGACGAAAAACCTTCAAATTACTTTTTCTGCAAAAAAGGACAGAAAAAGAAGCAAAAAGTGAAAAACAAACGGTCATACACTCACTGCACACTTAATTAGGCACACCTGTCCAGCTGCTCGTTAACACAAATTTCTAATCAGCCAATCACATGGCAGCAACTCAATGCATTTTGGCATGTAGACATGCGTTATGTCCAAATTCCATCACTACTACTGCAATTTTCATCCACAATCATCTCTGGGGTTTACAGAGAGTGGGCAGAAAAAGAAAAAATATCCAGCAGTTCTGTGGGTAAAAATGCCTTATTAATGTCAGAGAAGAATGGGCAGAATTCCTTCAAGCCGGCGTCCGACTGAGCGACGCTTCTTCTTCTGTGTTGCTGTCAGTAGCAAATACTGATACACACACCTAGAGCGCCCTCTAGCAGTTGCTAGAACGAAAATAACAAACGCGTGAAACTTTTTTACTTTCTATCAAGTTATAAGAGTATAAATCAACGGTTCTACTCCCATGATTCAACAGCTTGTGAATCGTCACATATTGACGTTTGGTTAAGGACCCCTCCGTATGAAAATTGATGTTTTGGGTCCCAAACTCGCCGTTTTTTGATGTGTTGGCTTATCCAATTAAATCAGGGCTCCACAAACTCTGGGCTGCAGTCTGGTACCGGATGCAGACCACACAGGTACCCTCACTTGGTACTGGACACAAACTGGTACCACATCCTGTACTGCATCCTGTACCAAGTACTCAGTACCGGGCACGTACCACACCGGTACCCTTACTCTGTACAGGACACGTACCAGTACTGGACCTGGTACATGACGTGGACTGGTACTGGATGCATTAGAGGATGTGGTACCGGACACAGACTGCACCGGTACTCTAACTCGGTACCCTAACTGGACGCAGTACCAGACATTAACCGATACCGGGTTAAGGTGCATTCAGACCGGACGCGATCCGGGTGGCGGAGGCATCAAGTTTCGATGTTAAGTCAATGGAAAGACGCGGTTACCGAAGAATGTCCCGGTTACTGTTGGGCCAAACAACAGTAACATATAGCATATAATGGTAACAAACAGTAACAAAAGATATAAACCCAAGATACTCGCTCAACATCATCCATGTTTTCTTTGATGTGGCAACGAATGAAATCCAGAAAAACGTTGCTCCACAGTCGGAGCATCAAGCAGTACATTTGACGTGCGTCAAAAGAGAGGCGGCAGACGTGAATTTGAATTAGAATCATTTAAAAAATATACTTTTTGCAATTTTTTACTGTTTTTTATAACTCAACCGATCACCAGTTTAACCTGAGTTAACCTTTAACTGAGATAGAGCATCTGGTTCACTCCGGGTTCTCCTGACGGCCAGCGGAGACGTTACCTTGATCTCTCGGATTGAGCTGTCAGCATCCACCGTTAAAGCCGTCTCCCCGCTTCCTCTTCGGGACGAGGTCCCGCCCAGAGAGGTGAGGGTCGTCGCCGTCAGAGAAGAAGGCGCCCGACATCCCTGACAGAGAAACGAAGGAGAACGTTTTTAAAGCTTTCTGATAGAAACCCTCAACCCGAGGAGCGGTCTGACTGTACTCACCTTTTCAAGAAATTCTCTCTCCTCCGCCTGTGGAGACAAAAGCAGACAGATCAGGCCGAGGCCGGGAGACGGCGTGGAGATGGAGGACGACCAAATGGGAGTCATGCTGGTAATAGGTGTTAGCTTTAACACTTCAAGACCACACAACCGTTTGAGATTCAAGGCCAGCGCCCCCTGCAGGCGCAGACACTCACATGGGAAAAGTCAGGAATTGTGACATCGTCTAGGAGGCCGCTGCCGCTCCGCAGAAAACTGGCAACGGAGCTGCAGTTCTCCTGCGATCGCCACCAGGTGGCAGAGCAGAGCGACATGAGAACCAGATCTTCTCAGATCCTTCAAGAAAAAACTTTCTAGAGCTCCATAAAGGTCGGAGAACACTGAGTGATCTTTAAAAATGTTTTAAAAACATTTTTTGATAGTTTCTAGAACTGCTTTGGTTGGGCAGTAATCAGCTTTTAGGAGGGGGTCTCACCACGGGACTGACGCAGGCTGAACTGGCCCTGCTGGAGGTTCTGGAGCTGCGATAACCAGTGTAGTCTATAGACTGCAGAGAGAAGACACCGTCACCAACCAGCAGGCGCACATAAACCACCCCCACCGAGGTGCTCTAACTACACATGCGTGTTAAATCACACAGCGTGCACGACCCTTACACGGGAGCTGCAGCTGGCGACCCGTCTGGACGCGCTGCACAGACTCTCTTCATACAAGGAGCCCTGCAGGAGAACCAGTTTCTCTTGAGGAAAATCCACCATGGTTTGACCAGGAAATGTGTCATGCTGCTCCCATGCAGACCAACCTGATAACCGTTGAACCCTGAGATCCTGGAGGAGGACACGCCGTTGAGGCCGTACAAGTCAGAGGCCTGAGGAGGAACCGAGAGGAACGAGCCACGAGAAGCAGAGAAATCAGAGAAGTCTTTTTAATCCAGAGAGGCACCAAAACATTTTTCTAGAAGTGATTTTCACAATAAAAGCACACATAGCTGTAGCACACACACACTGACTGCAGGTCTAAACTGCGGACGTCAAACAAAAACGACTTCTGAAGATGCTCCAACTATGAAACCGGGCTGAGGCTGCGCTCGCCCTGCAGGTCCGGGTTGGACGGCAGTAAAGGTCACATCTGACCATCAGACTTCAAACTGATCACAAAGAATCTGTGCTTCTTTTGAGGTGTTGGATCCAAACAAAGATGCAGAGAGCTCACAATGTGGGTCATTCCAGGTACAAACAACAAATAAATATAAAATAAGAAAAAGATAAAAATCTTGCTTTTAATAATTCCGACAGTCAGATTAAAGTTAAAATCACACAGAAACACTTCAAAAATATATCGAAAGAGGATCAGAGCGGGACTTTAAATAACTTATCACACTTGTGAGTGCAGAATTCATGAAGCTGAAAAGCAATCCCACACCATCACACTCCCACCACCATGCTATCTGCTGTTTAAACTGTTTCAAGCCTCCAGAGGGTTCTCCTTCGGTCTCATCAGCATCTTTCTAAAGTTCTCCAGATGTTTCTGTGCGTGAACTCTCCCATGGATCCATTGACCTCTGACCTCCACTGAGTCCAGTGAGGCCTGACCTTCTTTTCATCTAATTTTTGTGGTTTTATGGCCTCCCTGTGTTCTTGGAGACATTTTGGTTCTGTTGAAATGTGCTTTTTGTTTCTGTCCAGACAGAAACCTCTGACAGGAGAAACACAAACCAGAGCTCGACCCAAAGCTTCAGAAGCAGCAGAAGTCTCACCGTCAGATCCATCCTGGAGGAGCGGGAGCCTCTGCTCTCATCACTGATTCTGGAGCTCTGACAAGACCACAAACAGCAGAGTGACGGACCCTTTCAGAAGACACTCCCAACACACTCAGCTATACTGACCCTGCCGGACACCACGCTGTAATCGTCCTCAAAGCCGTTCCTCTGAGAACAGAGAAGATGATCAGACTTCCTGACCAGAACCGTCAGGTTCTTCTCTCAGCATTTACCTACATCTCTGTCTTTGTGTTTATGCTTCTTCTTTTTCTTTGACTTCTTCTGTGAGGAGGAACTCTTAGAGGGACAGAGAGAAGAAAACCTTTTGAAGGTCCAGCTCAAACCAGCAGTTAGTACGACAAAGAAAACTTTTAATTTGAAAAGCGTTTTGATTAAAAAGATCATGCATGAAGAGAACAAAAATACACGGGGCTTACCCCCCCACCAAAGGCCCCAACTGAGTCAAGCTCCGACTGAAACAATAAAAAAAAACACAAATCTGCGTTTTCCTCGGATTTCATCCAGTTTAACACAAACAGCACCTCCATTCTGGATTAAGCTCCGCCCCCACTCATCCACCTGGAGGAGAAACTGACCCTGAAGCTGCCGCGGCTTCCCACCGACACGCGGTCATCGTCGTCGGTCAGCTGTGTGGAACAACACGCGGTCAGAGACCAGGACGGGTTCTACAGAACTGAAACAGAACGGGCGGGGTACCAACCGTCTGAATCCGGGAGGAACGAGAGTACTTCTCACTGTCCTCCTGGAGGATGGAGAGGAGGAAGATGAGGACAGCAATCCAGAGCTACAGCGACGGTTCATGCTCCACACAATCCGTCAGGACGAAGGTTTTTAGTTTCACGTTATTTCAGACCATCGTTACAACAAACAAATGCAGCTGCTCGCCTCAAGCATGAAGAAACCTAAGACTTCTGTAGTCAATATTACTTTTAAAAATCCACTTTTGTGCAAAGGAAGGTAGAAGTTTAAAGAGTTTAATTTATCAACAGATGATATTTAAGAATTGATGTTGAGATCAACTTATCCCTGTGGAGGAAATCCCAAGTCTAGCCCCAATAGCTGAAGTATTGGATCTATTTTTTGATACAAAACTTTGCTCACGTTTAGTTTAATATGCTGTTAAATAAGAAATTAGTAAATTAACTGTTTCAAAAGGTTCACGACGATTCCAGTAAAAATCCTTAAAAGTGATGGTGGATCTGTGGCAGAACGGTCCCTGCTTTAGCGCTCAGGCCCAGCAGAATCAGATCTGATAAATCCCCACAGATCGCCTGTTTTATCTATTTATTACTCTACTTTCTCTACTTTTTCTTTAATTGTTCTTTATTTATTTTTACATTTATTGACATCCCCATCTGTGTTGTTCTGTATCTGCTATTTCAATTGAACTTTGTCTTTTTTCTTAACGACCATCAATTTATCTTTTGGAACTAAAGATACATTTTAGCCTAAAAAGCTATAATCTTTTATATTTGCATTTTTAAATTTTATTTTGATCAAATATGTTACATAAACAAACACGTCTGGAAAAAATGTATTGTTTTTACTCAAATTTTCTCATAACTTTGGGATTGTTTCAGGTCTGATCAGAAACAAAACTCAGATTATTCTTGTTTAGAACTAAAAATTAGAACATTTGTTTACTTTTTACATAAACTTGAATCAAAATTGGGAATCTATGAAGCATTAGTTCAGGGATCTGCAACATTTAAGACTAAAAGAGCCATTTGTTCCGGGTTCTCATGGACTGAAACTCAGAGAAAGTTTCACCTCAAAGTTTGAAAAATACACTTTATTTATGTTTTGTGGCCATTAAGCCGTTCTTTTATAAAATATAGCTTTGAAATGTTCTCTATCTATTGATTTTCTATCTATAACAAATTTAACTTCTAATAGAACATTTAATTTCCTTTCAAAATAAAACTTGTAATTAATCAGATCCTTCGATTACTTTAATTAAAAACACAAGAAACATGAGATTTTTTATTAGTGACATTTTCTTCTTTTACTAGTCAATAAAAACACATTAGTGTAGAATCCAAATTATTTTAAAATCTATACATGTAAATTATAAGTCACCTTGGAAGTAGATTAAAACTTTTACCATAATTTTAATCAGTTAGGTCTATCTGACATTTTTAAATATCTAAACATAACTTTATTCATTTAATGAATTAGTAAAGTTTGACATTTTCTTCAAATCCAGAGAGCCACAATGAAGATTAAAAGAGCTGCATGTGGCTCTGGAGCCTCAGGTTGCAGACCTCAGCATTAGTGCAACAAGAGTCACAATTATCACCAATTTGCAGTAGTTTTTGAGTTTATTTTTCTTTCGCACTAGTGAAAAATGTGATGCAGGACGAATGCAAACCTCTGATTTCCATCAACAGTTTTGTGCAGAACTTGTTGGATTGTCACACGCAATCGAAGCGAAGACGCTCCAAACTCAAGCGCAATGTTAGAATACCACAAAACGTAAGATTAGTGCGGTTAAACCACGGCAAACAAACATCGTCATGAGGAGATTATAATTAATCTCAAAGCTTTATCAGTTATTATCCCATGATTAGACCTAATCTGAATTATTTTGGGTTTATAACTCCATTAAATCCTTCAACAATCAGGTTCCAAACGTGTGAAGTGCTGAAGCAGCTGTTAGTAGGTTTCCATGGCGACGGTACCATCCACTGCTCAATATCCCCCCATCTGCTGTCCCGCCGCTCGTCAGC
Organism: Oryzias melastigma; assembly: GCF_002922805.2. Classification (NCBI taxonomy): domain Eukaryota; kingdom Metazoa; phylum Chordata; class Actinopteri; order Beloniformes; family Adrianichthyidae; genus Oryzias; species Oryzias melastigma. Next base: position 25,267,426 of record NC_050532.1, on the reverse strand, counting down.
TTTGGGGTTCAAGTCATAATACTTCTGAAGAGACAGGAAGTGCAGGAAGACAGAACCGTCAGAGTTCCTTCCTGCGGCGAGAAGGCGGTTCTCAGCGCGTCCTGGAGGACCTCACCTACCTTCTGCACCTGAAAGATCTGCAGACGGCGGCACAGGAAGACGACACAGGAAGACGATCAGTCAGGAGAGGAGCGGACAGTTCGCTAGAGACTTCCCAGAATTCTTTGTGGCCAACTCAACAACGGCTTCACTTTCGGAAGCAGTTTTGATAGATTTGATAGTTTTTTCGGGTACAGGTGAGTTTTTTTAATCTGCAACCTGAATATGTCAGCAGATTGATCCTCAGAATAAAAATCACTACCTTTAATGAATATTGTTCGGGATATCTGCAGAATGGAGAAACTGATGGATTTGATAAACAAGAGAAGAATTTACTGCATCGTTTAGACCAGACTTTAACTGAATTCTTATTTACCATCGTACCATCTTATGTAACTGTTCTGTTTTATTTATTATTTTGGTAGATATATTTCTATATTATTTTTGTGTGTTTTATTCTGCTTAAAAAATGTTTATTTCTGTCCGGGTTCAAAAAAAGAGATAAAAATGATAAGAACTGTGGATGTGCTAAGTCAATGTACAATACATACAATACATCACGTTCTTAAAAAAAATGCTGTTTCATTTTTATGTTTTAAACAATTTGTTTGTGCCCTGAATAAGGTCACGAGTTTCTCTTTCATTAAAAAAACTTGTGTTCTTTTTTAGACCAAGAAAAAACTTTTTTTTTTTTTTTTGGCCAATAAGCTCTCATTTGGAAATAAAATTTATTCATTTTTAAACTCAAAACTATCCTATCCAAAACTAGCTTCTCCACCAGCAGATAAATACCTCAAATTTTTAAAGACCCCCCAATGAAAATGGTGTTTTTAACATGATTTTTTTCTGATAAAGAAGAACATATATATCAAAAATAAGCTAAAAAAAGGACTCCCTAGTATTTCTTTTTTCAAACGAATCAAGAGTGGACAAAAAAATGCAGTTTCAAAAAGATCGATAGAAAATAGGCTGGGAGGGTCCCTTTGTTCCAAGCTCTCAGCAATGGCGATGGGAAGTGCGGCGGGACTGCTCCACGCCAAAAGACAACTCAGAGGTGAAGTTCTAATCAACTATAGCTGCTCTGCAGAAACTATACCCTAGAAAATGACTCAAGTTTTTTTTTTTTTGGCTAAAAATTGTATCGTCGTGATAAAAAAAAAAAAAAAAAAAAAACTGGGAACACTGAAAATAGATCAGAAGATGATCGGAGTGGGATTTAATGAGGAATCTCAGTCCATGTCGGAGATGGTACTTTGCTTTATGATGCGCACATTTAAAACAAGACTTGGATTTTGACACAAGAACCTGAAAGGTCTTTAAAAAGATTTTTTTTAAAAACCTGCAAAATATTCTGTAAACAGTTTGGAAAATCAAATATCATCCAGAATCCAGTTTTCCTGCCGTCTGGTGAAGCTGAAAACCATTTGTCATTTTTTTCACCTGTTATTCCTTTTCCACAAACTCGTTGCAATCTGTTTTCCTGTCCTTCAACCAGTGAATCAAGAACAAACATGATCACCTTCCCTGCCACAATCCACGTCTTTCATCCGGATTCCAGGCCGATGCGTCTGCGGTCGTTTGTGGATTGACTGTTGCTGATTTTTTATTCAATGACCTCTGACATCACCACACTTAACCATCATCCTGGAAGTTTTCTGGAACTCCAAACTTTCCAAACCAAATTCAGCCTCACAGAAACTATCAGACAATAACAACCTTCAGGAGCCGTCTTTGACGGCGTCCCGTTTCGTGTCTGGACACCCAATTAGCAGATAAGCCGTCCCCCGTCATAAGTCCATTCACCAAGAGTTACACAATCCGTCTCCGAGCTGCAGTCCGGCCCGGTCCACTCACCGCGTTCCCTTTCTTAGACACAGGGGCTCTCGGGCGTCCGGTGAAGACCGCCCTCAGCCCCCTCCCCTTCAGCCGCCGCCCAGCCGTCCTGCCGCCGTCAGGGATCCGGTAAAAGCATCCTTCAGCAGGCAACCAGGCATCCAGGTCTAGAGACTTCTGGAGCCCCTTCTGCTGATCTTTAGGAGTTTTCTAACAGTCCAGCCGGGGAAGCCACCTCGGATCTGAGAGGGTCCACGAGAGTCCACGAGCGTCTGCGGGTGGCGAGCTCCATGCCTGCGCCGACATTCCTGCAGCAGCACCTGCTCGGCGGGAGACTGAACCGAGGAGAGCAACCTACTAAGCTACTTTACAAGTCGGCTAAAAGGTTCAAGGGGCGCACACCCCAAGTAGACTTAATCATGACCACTAATCCTCTGTATGTACACATGATCAGGAGAAAAGGCCAGCTTCCGCGCCGAAAACAACCAAGAATAACAGCGCCGCCAGAGGGGACTCGACCTTTGCAGTGACCTTTGGTTTACATTCTTTTGTTAAAAATCACCAAGAAGGTATTAAACTTCAAACTTTTCATCCCCTCTGAAGGGAAAAGTAAATCCCCAAATAAAGGCAGATGAACCAGTTTTTTAGGACATCATTTCTTCTGAAAACTGTCAGAGCTCATCCCGGAGCCAAGTCCGGACGTGCTTCCGACTGAAAAGTCACAGGTTTTTCTGCAGCTTTAAGACTCCAGAGAGCATGTGTGATCATCCACACATGGAAGACGTGGAGATCGTGCGAAGGAGCGAGCCGGAGTCACTCCAGGACTCCAGGAGGTCAGGAAGGCAGTAACCAGCCTTAGCGTGTGTTTGTGCACGACGGTTTAGCTTAACGAGGGTCATTTTGCTTCACGTATCTCATGCAATAACAATAAAAGTGTTTATAATTCCATTCTAACATTAAAATGTGCTTCTCCTCACATGACCTTCTCCTCTTATCTCACTGAGCTGAAGGTCCAGCAGCTGACTAACGTTGAGTTTGGCTCATAAAGTCACAACGTTGTTTCGTTTTATTGCCTCCCTCAAGTTTTTCCTTTCAAGAATCCTTCCTTCCAAAAGACACAAAACTTTTTCACTTCTGTTCAAACAAAACTGTAAATGAGAAATATGTTTGGTCTGTTTTTGTCTGCACTGACAGAAGGGCTGAGCCTCTGCGGGAGATCAGAACTGGACGAACCGCAGGGCTTCAGAGGCCTGCTTCAATTTGAGATTACAGCCGACTAAAAATAGTCGGATCGGAAAAAGCAAGGCCTCCTGCTGCGCAGATCCCTGCGAACGCACAACTACACAACTTCAAAGCTCAGACCGAAGCACCTGCAGGACACACAGCAGGTGTGAGGCTCACCTTTAGGGTCCTGATCTGAAAATGAATCCATAACCAGAATAATTCTGACGTGAAAGGAAACCGGATTCTCTACAGAACCACACGTTTCTGACGTCTTTGTGTCACAGCTTCACATAAAACAAACACAGCACTACAAACCAGAATCATGAGATTATAAATGTTTTTCAATCTCTGAGGATTATAAAAAATAAAGTATTCCCAAAACTAATAAAATTATTCCAGACTATAGTCTGTCATCTTTTTGAATTATGATCCAAACTTTAACCAAATTTTTCAGGATATAATTAATTCAATTAACAGCAAATTAAAATAAACTGAAATATTAAATAATTAACTATTGTAAGGATTAAATGAAAATAGAAAGTGACCAAAACTTCAGCAGCTGAAACATAAAAGTTAAACAGCTTATTAAAAAATTGACATAAACTAAAGGCAACTTTAGTGGAAACCTTTCATAAACAAAAAAGACAATAAATTATAATGTTTCAGTAATTAATAAAAAGGAATAGATCATATAACACCAGAAAAAAACAAAGAAAAATACTTCATATTGCAATTGTTTTACAAAAATGTAATGTCACGAGGAATAAATATGTATATGAACAATATTAATAGAAGACCACAGTTGAAAGCGGATGAAGTCAGTTTTTTACCATTCAGCTATAATATTTTAATGATGGTAATCTGATACTCCTGCAACAGACTGGCGACCTGTCCAGGGTGAACCCCGCCTTCGCCCATCAGTAGCCGGGATAGGCTCCGGCGCCCCCGCGACCCCGAAAGGGACGAAGCGGACAAGAAGATGAATGAATGAATAATCTGATACTCTGTTATATCAATTTCTGTAATGCAGGAATGCTACAACCCCCGAGTGACCAAGTGAACCGAGGGTTTTATTCAAATTCTCTAGGTAAACTATTTTGTCCGTCCTCCCTGAGGGATGTTTAAGGGCGCAATTAAAAGACTAGAAGTAAAAGAAGAATGTCCACAGTGGGGGCTCGTCCGGGATTAAAGGGGTCAAGTGTTTGCTAGGATCTGCAGTTACCTTGGGTGACGCCTGTATTTTAAGGTAAAGGAAACAGTTAGAAAACTAGAAGTGAAGGAAGAATTACTATCCATGTCCATCGTGGGGGCTTGTCCGGGATAACTTATAGGAATTAATTGCTGGGATCTCCAGTTACCTTGGGTGATGCCTGGGTCACCCGCATAGTACACAACAAGGAAAATGGAACATACCTTTGTCGTTTGTGTGGTAAGAGTATGATGCAGTATTTGTAGGGATAATGGAAGTTAGAGCCTCACCCTAGTGGTTAGAAAGGTGTGAGTACTGACTCCTTACTGACCACACAAACTAAAATCTGAATGTCTTATCTTCTCATTTGAAGCAACAGAAGTCACATGAACAACATGAATGGTGTCAGTCTCAATTCGCTCGTCCTTCTGCTTTAAAACCTTTTTTGTCTTTCTGGACAAACTGAATCCTGTTTATTCTGACCCGTCGGATTCTAGGAACAAAAATGTTTGTGTGAGGAGTAACAAAGCAGACCGACGCTTCCCAACATTAAAAACTCTGATAGGATTGAGTGTGAGATCGTGGAGGAACTCCTGTGGGTGTTTCTGTGTGTCGTCGTGCTCCGGTTGTGTACCTCCTTCTGTTGTCGCTCCAGCTCCTTCATGCGGATCTCTCTGGCTTCTGCTCTGGCGGCTCGCTTTGCTGCCAGCCTGGCCTCGGCCTGGAGTCGGATTAACAAGGAGAGGAGACAAGGAGGGAGAGAGGAGGTGAGACGTGAGAGGACTCGGTTCTGCTCGGCTGGTTCTCACTCTGAACACAGAAAACGTTGTTAAAAAGTAGTTCCACTCGTTTATTTGACTTGAATCTGATGATATCAGTTGGATGAATCCAGACAAACACATCCTAAAAACATGAGACCAAATTACCAAAGGAAATCCTTTCAAAGGTAGTTTAAGTCTTTATGATCAACTTTTTTTTGTTGCTTTTGCTAAAATTCTGGTAAAATTGTCCTTATTTAACAATAAACCAAAACATTTTGACCATAATAATTTAACCAACTGAAAGGATAAAACAGCTTTTTCCAGATTTAAAACTAAAAGAGAACAGAAAGTGAGGTCAAACGTAGTCCAAAATGTGAGAAACTGAACACTGAAAATAATCTGCTGTAGATTTTCAATCCTAAAAACTGATCATTTAAAGCAGAGACTCACTTTAAGAGCTCATTCATACTGGATAACATGAGGAGCCACTATAACGTCTGAGCTCGGGGCTGATTTCAGTGTTTACGAGAGTTTCAGAGACTCCATATTTCACTCAGCACTCTGACAAAAACAGGGATTTGTCCTTTTATTGTGTGTGTGTGTGTGTGTGTGCACGAGTCAAAGCACTTCCTTCCTTTAACTTAGTGCAACGGCTGCAGCCCTTTAGCTATTTGATTTAATGCCTCCTAATGCATTTCCTCGAGGCCATCAAAAAAATCTGTTTTTCTCAGTGACTGTATAAGAGGACTGGACTGAGTAACTCCTCCCCCTGGCTTTCCAAACAGGAAGTACCTCCTGGCTCAGATACAGTCAGTGGTCTGGACCCAAATCCTGGATGATTTGACCACAATGTGAGGCTCTGTTAAAAAAAGGTGGTGATGATGGAATCTGATATCAGAAGTGACTAAAAAGGCCAAAAAAAAAGGCAATTATACTGCAAACTGGCAGGTAAAAAGTAAAGAGAGAGTGCAGAACTGCTGTGTGAGTGTGTCGATGTGAGGCTTGTTTCTTAAGGTGTCATGGAGACGGTGAGATCATTCACTCTTTACCACCCTCCTCTTCATGGAGAAGGCTCTCCTGCTCATGAGGGACTTCAGCTGGGCTGGGTTTTTAAAACACTCCCACATTTACTCACCCATGTTCACACAATAGCTCCATTGAATTTGTGCCCTTTTCCATCATTTCTTTAAAGCTCTAATGGTGTTTTCTTTTTTCAGTCACACTGAAGCATGTCGGTTTATGTTTCAGTTAGAAGATGAACCAAATCTAGGCCAGAAGATCCAGCTCTCCTCTTCAGTGCGGCTAAATTTACTGACCCACATGGACTCCATCTTCATCTGAACTTTTCTAATTTAGCTCATTTTCAAACGGGGCGCCTCCCCGGAGAGGACATGAGCCAGTTCTTTGCAGAATTTGGATCCCACAAGAAGAACACAAGGTGTGAAAACCCGAATGACCAAAACTCATTCCTGATGCTTCTCTACCAGTTCTGACTCCAAAAAACATGATATTTCTGTAGAGTAAGTGAGATCTGCGGTCCTGGAGACCATCAGCTGACCTGCTGGTCTGGTTGCCATCAGAAGGCAGAATTTACATGCCCAGCATGCCAATCCACTAAGAAGAGGGTTATTTTCATAAGCACCAGTGCTGACGGAGAGATAGAAAAGAGTTCCGCCCCGCGGTGAGGTTTGAGCGCGCTCCAACGGGGCGGGACCATCAAATGGATTTCAGATGAGTCCAGCAAATCCACGTAAACCCAGTCCACAGTCAGCTCATGATGCGTTTGCACCTGAGGGTTAACTCCTGAGACCTTTGGGGGGATTTTCTTCACATGGTACAGAAGTGCTTAGGTCAGCACAAATGAGAGGAAAGAAACCTCAAATGTTTTCTTAATGGGTCTCATGGTGTAATTCCTGCAGCTGTGATAAATCCACTCATCAAAATCAAACCAATGATCACCTGAAGATGGAAGAACTGATCATCAAGCACAAGAGTCAGTTTTCTTCAGAAACAATTTGTATTTTTATGAAAAAAGAAAAAAATTCTGTCAGTATGTAATTAAAAAAATCTAAATTTTATTAATTAAAGTTCTACCTTTGTTTAATTTAATTTAAACGTTATGTGAAAACTAAAACGGAGTATTAGGGTAAACATAAAATAAATGAATATTTGGAAATAAAGTCATAAAATTATTTTTTTTAATTCTACAATTAGGACTAAAATTGAAAAATACAGTCGTAAATGTGTGCCACAAAAAGTCCTAATTTTACAAAAAAAAGTAATTTTTTAAAATAAAATCTAACAATTGAAATATTTCAATACAGAAAATCAAACATCATCTTTTTATTTTATTTTGCAGATTCAATAATTAAGAGAAAAAACATGGACTTCGTAAACCTCAAGAATCTCAATGAATTGTATTTACTTTTTTGTAAATATGCAACTTTATTTTCATAAATTTATAACTTTAATTTAAAAAGGAATGACTTTTACCTTGTAAAAGTCATTCCTTTTTAAATAATTAATGTACTACTTTGTTTTTGTGAAATATTTTTAAAAATTTCTTATAATTTAAGGTGTTTTTCTATTAGAATTTTGAAGTTTACAATTTTATTTTCTCATAAATTTTAACTTTTTTCTTTACATTTTACATTTGTTCTTATCATTAAAATTTTTACTTTTTTCTTTCTGTTTTTTTTCCTTATAAAATGTTTTATTTTTCTTTTATTTTGCAATTTTTTTCTCTTAAATTTGTACTTTTTTCTTTGAATTTAAGACCTTTGTCTTATATATTTTTTCTTTCATGGTGGCTCTAACATTCTGTCATATAAAACATTTTTGCAACCTAAAAAAAGATTAGATTAACATATCAATACTTAAACAAAAAATGCTGAATTGTTAAATATTAAATTAGAGAGATCTTATTAAAAGTGTGATGATCTAGAAGTGAAAGATGACAGAATAACGCTCAAAAAGGGTTTATAAAAAGACAAAAACGCCTCAACAAAACAGAATCAAACAGAAAAGTATTAAATGTAAAACCAGCAAGAACCTGCCGAAAACAGAACAGGAGTCTCATTTCATTCTAAAGCTTTTAATTTGGCAAAATCTAAAGACAAACGAGCTTCCTCCTTTAAAATACAACAGAAATCTGTCTAAAAAAAAAACTTCTGATTTCTGCAACACCAAATCTTGTTTGATAAGCACAAACTTCCAGCTGCTGCAGAAAAGTGACTCTTCTGAACTAATAGTGTGTGACAGCAAATCAGTCTTATTTAGACAAGCCGTCCCTGCAGGATTTGAGTTGATGAGCAGCTTATGGATTTGGTAATTACTCGCCAGCCAGTCGATCATCAAGCTGCAGACAAATGAGGTTAAAAAGGATTAAAGAAATCGCCTTACGCTGCTTTTTGTTGTCCAGGATTTCAGTTTAACATGATTTGCTTATAAAGATGAACTAGGAAATGTATGAGTGATTTAGTAAGATTGGGACGATACATTAACCAGAACATCATCTATAAAAACTGTAAATAAACATTTTTTTATCCTTATTTTCCTTTTTCGGATTGTTTTTTTTGTTAGTACCGGTAGTTAGTGGAGAAAATGCATTTTATTGACATAATATTTTGGTCATTTTATATATTTAAGGCAGACTTTGCTTTTGTTACTTTAGCTGTTGAAAACAACATAAAAAGTGTGATAAACACCCAGAATTCAGTGAGTGAGCATCTGTTTCTGTCTGCGACTCCTCTGGGTTTCATTTATCAAGTTCTAGACAAGGTTATCTCTTCGAATTGACTTTTATTTTGAAGCAGTCACTTCCTGCTGCTCACTTCCTGTCAGTCCTTGTTCACACCTGATTTGAGTCTGTGTTGTCAAAGCTGGTTCCTGTTTGTCGTATCTGTATCTGCAACTGGTCTGGAGAGAGTGGGAGTGAATTCAGTCGCCATTTTTTCACGATTTGGACGCCGCCATGTTGGACCCAGACCTCATCTGTGAGCAGCGATTGGTCATTTCTATGGTCAGCTTATAACTTGAATAACTTCAACTACAGAAAATTTTTTTTTTTTTTTTTTTTAAAAAGACGATAATCAACAACATATTAAAGTATTTGAAAAAAAAAATTTTATTCTGACAAATGTAATGTAATGTTTATTTCTATTAAAGTCTATGGGGTTTTGGCTTTTTGAAAGCAGCAGGTACTTCCTGTTTGGAACACCTGGGGGGTGGAGTCACTCAGTCCAGGTTTCATTTAATTCAACCTTCCACGCAGTAACAATATGAACACAGACATTATATTGTAATGCAGATTAAACTACAATTTTACAAAAATGGGCTTCAATTGAGGTGGCTATTCGTCTGCCGGCCAGCAGAGGGAGCTCGCTACACTGTCCACTGGGCGGCTAGCTAGCGTACCATGGCTCAATGGCTAAAGCTGCTTGGGTTCTGTGACAGGCTGGCGACCTGTCCAGGGTGTATCCTGCTTTCGCCCTACAGTGACCGGGACAGTCTTTGACAACCTCTCGGCCTCAGCAGGTTAAGTAAAAGGATGAAAGCCTTTGCATCGAGCAGCCATATTGGATTTTTTTAACCAGCTGATCAGGTCCCTGAAAACTTCATGTGCCCAAAATTGAGTCCCTGGTTGGTTGATGAAATATGCCAGTTTTCTCATCTTTTTTTATTAGATTTCTATTTTTTTTCTTTAATTATATTCATTTTCTAATTCTTATTTTGTAATTTTTTATTTCCTAGGAAGATTCCCAGGGATGTTCGAGGAGTGGGGAGGTGACATCAAAATCCCTTGGAGGAGTTTAAACTTGTAGGAGATACTAAAGGTGAATTAATCTGTTTGTTGTTTTTGTTTTTTGTGTGTGTGTGTGGGGGGGGGGGGGGGATTTTAAGATAGTGGCCTCTTCCCAAGGTTAAAGGTCAATGAAACTTTGGTTATGGTAGTAGACTTAAGCCTGAAGCATCTATGTGTAATTTCATGAAGATTACATGTAGTTTTTTTTTTTTTTTTTCCATTTTATGGGAAAAAGTGAATTTCCCCAAATGTCATACATATCCCCAAAATAGCGGCCAAGTCGAAGATCCTGTGGCCATCCCAAAACAATTTCAACACTTCCTTAGGATATCCTCAACACGTGTGCTTTGGTTATTAGTAAATTCTGATTTATTTTGCCAAAGATTCATTTTTATCAGGTACTTGGTGGCTTCAAATCTTGGTGAGTTTTTGATTACAAGTTTCATAATGGTTTTCCAGCAGACCGCGCTCCCCCTGATGGTCTGCATGAGTTCAGTCAAACCCAACGAATGGAGGATTAGCGTGACTGCGTGGTGCAGTAAGGAGGTGTTGGGGGTATTTAGAGCGGATTAGTCTGAGCCTTGATGGGGCAGAAGAAGGAAGCCCCCGTGCCGTCTACACTCATCTGGGGACGAGCTGGAGAGCTGCAGGCGGGTCATTCTACACTGGACCGTGCTTCAGCTTCAGCTCATGGTGGGTCCACCTCAGAATGCTGTGTTGGTCCAAACTCTGCACTTCCTGATGTGTGCAAACACAAAGACCGGCTCCAGTCGCCGGCTTTAGTCTCCTTAAAAGGAAGCGGAGTCTCTCTGAGCTGGTTTCCTCTGGATGACATCACCGCAGGCGCAGCCCATGCAGATTGTTATCACAAACTACTTCCTGTTTATTAAGCATGGCTGACTCTCTTCTAGAGGAGGGGGGTGGAGTTTGGGATCTGAGGGCACATGCGGTTCCTTATCAAATCAGGTGCACATCAGGGATGTGAGGGAACGACCGGCTCAAGAACAAACTCCTGCGTGTTTACGCGCTCGCCGTGATAAGGGGAGGAACTCCGATAAGACGATGTTCTCATGAAAGTCTTTACAGGAACATCAGTTCATTCTGGAGGAAACTCGTTTTCTCTGGAAAGAAAAAATTACCACTGAGAAGTTCTACTGCTTGATTTGGTCCAAACAAGCTAAGCTTAAAAATATTAAATGGAGTTTTTCTTCTTTCTATGGTAGAGATGAAACCATCACAAAATGAAGTCAACAAGAGGTTTAATGCGAGAATATCCTGAATTAAATTTGCATTTTTCATGTTTTACTTGCAACCTTTTCAAAATAAGATGACCAGATGACTGTTTCACAAGTTTATTTATATATGAGCTTTATATAGAACAGTGGATGTCAACATAGTGACCACAGGTTCTACTTTTTTTAATCATATTCAGAGATATGATACAGCAGCACACAAAAATTAGTTTCATCTCCTTGTTTTTAAATTTACAATTAACTTTAAATTGTGTTTTATGCTTTTAGAGCATTGAATGAAAATCTCCCTCAACAACTACATATATATATTATATTCAAAACATTCCCATAGGTCTTTTAATTATGATTATGCAGTTTAAACCTGTCATTTATTAAGACAGTTTCTGCAGAGAAACTATGTCTTGCAGAAGTTAGCGTTCGCTAATTTTCCATTCAGAGTTGTAGCGGAGCAAGGAGACTTTGACCTGCCCATGGCAGTTGCTGCATTACAAACTTGAGCTTTTTCAAGTTTTTTGTCTGATCCTGAACCAATGCGGTTTGAATAAAGAATTACTCGAACGCAGTTTCAATCTTAGATCATTTTATACATGTCCTCCATCAGCTGAGAAATGCTACAAGAGCATTTAAAAAAACATAATTTTGATTGAAGGGTCTTTTTTTCATTTCTAGCCTTTAACCCACACCTGTCTTTAAAGCTCTACTGGAGCCATCCTCCAGGCTATAGTTTCAGCCCGAGTCCCTGAATGAATGAGGGTTGACCCGTACAGGTGCTACCAGTTTATGGGTTGTTCCGGTCTGTGGAGGGTCGTGGACGCCAGCAGGGGGTGTGTCTTGTGGTGGCCACCTCAATAGACGTCATGAAAGTGGACTGTACCATTGTTGTGTGATATCATGAAGTATTTGTTGGGCTAATGGAAGTTTCATGCACGGGTGATGGTGTTGTACGGGAGCCCTCACACTATACTCTAGTCCTGGGGGCTCAAACTCAATTTATAGATTCTCTAAGGAGAAATTCTCACAAAAATGTTCAGATCTGTAAACAGTTCTGCTTCTCCTGGAGGACGTTTCAGTTTGGCCACTAGGTGACGATCGGGCTATAGAAGTACACTTTATTCAAGAAGAAGACAACAGTATGAAGGAAAACACAAAGTTTTAGACCACAAATAGTTGCTTTAAAATGATTTCCAAATGGCCGCCAGTTTGAGACCCTTGCTACGACTACTGGCACCTTACTGACTAGGGGTGCAACGTAACATGGCTGATTTGTATATTTGTATATGACTTGAATATGATATGAACGCCAACTTTATTTCTGAAGAACTTAAAAAAAAAAATGTAACAAAGTTAGCAAAACTAGACATAACTAGGATTATGCATACAGCAGAAAAAGTACATTAACACTTTTGCTCAACAAGTTTACGGTGTTCTGTGATCTTTATATCTTGAGCGGGTCACCTGTGTGATGCCCATTTTTAACCCGCAGACACCCTGTATCAACCCATAATGGAAGTTTTAACGAAAAGTTTACTCTTAACTGCTTAAAATTTAAAAAACATCTTTATAGTTTTATCTCTATAGTCCTTTAACCCGTTTTTGTTCTAAGATGTTCTCCATCTTCAGACCTCTGATCTCTAAATGTTGTTTTATAAACATGTGTTTTGTCCACTAATGTAGATCATGTTTACATGGAATTGTGGAAAAGTCTGGCCTCTACCTTTGCCACTAATAAATAACCCTCTAAAACAAAAAAAATCCTTTTGATAGCAGCATAGTGCAAGGAAAGTGAAGATGGGCGCTCAGTCTCTGAGCTACAGAAAAACTTCTGTGTTCGTGTAGTTCACGCTCTGGTCCAGAACTTTGTTGATGTTCCGTCTTTGTCTACGATGAAGATCATAAGGAATGTCGAGAATTGCCTCCCTGGGCTTCATTATGTAGCTCTGGTGGTCCATCCTCTGTTTTATTTTTAGAAATGCCTGCAGCAAACAGCTCTTATTATTCTTGGCTGAAAGTGTTTTGCACAGTTGCAGGGCAGTAAGTCTGCAACTGTGCGTTTCTCGTTCAGTACCGCGATCACATCATGAGAAGGAATCTATTAAACTGAAACGTCGCTAGTTTCCTCATTTTTAGAGTAGTTTGGACAATCCTTTGCACCTTGAAGTAACCCTCTCTGACACTAGCTGAAAATGCTGAAACTGATGACTAAAAATGCTCAAGCTGATAGCCAGTTAAAATGTTTGCTAAATGGCAATTTAGCCAAAAAAAAAAAAAAAACCCTCAGGTTAGCCAAAAACAGATCGCATGTCACTTAAAAAATAGCTAAACTTCAAAATAGCCTAAAAGAACTGAAAAAACCCTAAATTAGCCAAAACAGCTACCGTGTAAATATTAGCCTAATTCCAAAAAAAAGTTTTAAAACCTGATTTAGCCAAAACAGCTAGCATGTAGCTGAAATATTAGCTGAACTCCAAAACAGCCTAAAAAAAACAAAAAAAGCCAAAATTAGCCAAAACAGCTAGCATGTAGCTGAAATATTAGCTAAACTCCAAAATAGCCAAAAAAAATCTTAGTAAATGCCAAAATAGTCCAAAAAAGCTAGCAGAATGAAAATTATTTTCAAACTTGAAAACCTTAACTTTTTAACATAATTATGAATAATAAAAACACAGAAATATTGTTCAGAAATAAATCAAATTAAACCTTAAATAACTTTCAGTATTTTACTCTCCATAAAAATATATTTTCTCAAAATTTTACAAGTCAGAAATAAGCACAACATAACATCGGGCCATTAATAACAATAAAATGAAATGATCTGGAGGGTCGGATAGAATTACCTGGTGGGCCGGATCCGGCTCCCGGGCCTTGACACATGTGGCCTATACTGGGCAAAATCAACTTTTTGAGCTTTTAAGTGTATTATCCTGTTCATTCCTCATTATAAACAACCCCAAAATGGTATTTGGATCAATTTTTTATTTTCATTTCTGAGTATTCCTCTTAAAGTCCGCACCCTGAGCACCAGCCCCTTCCAACCCACAAAATCAACTGGGTTTCATGCAATGTGATAATGTATACAAGTGAGAAAAGCCCCTTTTAGGAAAGGTCTGTGCTGTCAGAACCGCCCCCAGGGTAAAACACACCCTCTTTCTCGGCGGAGCTAACGGTGATCAGTAAAACGATTTGAGTTTAAATCCACAACACCAAATATCTTCCAATAGCCGTCGGATTTAACAGGTGTTCGTTACTCTAGATGCTGATTTCTATAGTGGCTGGGCTCCTTTTGTCAGCTTTTTTTGACTGAATTTCACCACAAATGAATCTTTTAGCCATCGCTGTTCTGTTATTGATGGAAGAAAAATCTGAATTCCAATGAACAACTATCTTTAATAAACATTCACAAACGTGCAGCATTTTAGAAGCATGAATGTTTGTAAAAAATTTGAATGCTTGTTTTCCTTGATAAATAGCAGACACACTGCTGAGGTCGGCTCTAGAATGACGTCATGAAATGGGCGGCACCCAGCAGGAACGAAAGGTCTCTTACTTTCGGGTAGGAAAACAGTTCACTAAAAATAACTCATATATCATAAATAATTTGTTCTTTAGTGTGCCAAAGGCACTGTAGGATCATATACGTATATGGATATAGTTTACTCTGAATGACTAAAGCAAAGCATGGCATAGGCCCTTTAAAGACCGATTTCAACGAAAATAGTATTTTTGGTGTTTTTAACATGTTCTAGTAGCATTTTTTTTCAGTATAAAGGAAAATATTTAAAAAAATTAAGCTTAAAATTGTATTTCCAAGTAGTTGTTAATCCAAATTATTGTGAATTAGTAGCAGATGAAGAAATACTGTTTAAAGTTCTTTTTTGCTACGTAAAAAATACCACAGCTCTAAGGGTTCTAAGCAACAGGGGAGGGGAACTGTGGGTGGGGTCAACGTGCCTATGGTCCCGCCCACAACTTAAGAGATTAATTTCTAATAAACTCCTGCTGCTCTGCAGAAACTACGTTCTAGAAAATGACTGCAGGGAACAATTCAAAATGCATTAAAAGATGATTGGAGTGGGACTTTAACACATTTTTGCAAAAAAAAAATCCTTCATCTATAGGTTAGAAAGGTCATTTAAGCATGAAAACAGGAAGATTTGAATTTTAGCTTCACTCCCAGGTAACTTTTTTTCTTTTTCTCATCAATAAATTTGGACACTGAGCAAAAGTGTCAACACTTATTGGAGCAAAACAAATAGGTTTAGATATCCCGACCGGTCATTTTTCCTGATTTCGGTCCATTACCGGTAATACTGGATCTATAAAGAAGTACTTCTAACCCTCCTTTGCTGTTTGTTGGACCGTGAGTCTGACAAAAAAACAACCACAGCAGCATCAGAACAATAAACGCCAGCTTTCAGAGTCTAAATTGGAGCCAAACCCTCGGTGCTACAGAGCGACGGCAACAACAGTGCCAGCCCATTCCAAGAGAGCTGGTCAGCTGGTGAGCTGCCCCCCCTCCCACAGACGCAGCCTAAAACTGGGGTGCAACAACTGCTGATCTTCCACGGGAGTCTATTTTTAAAACTCTTTTGCAGAACTCATCAGGGCTGGCATGCTGACCTGTCAGAGCAGCGGCTCTGACAAACTTCACCCACTGCTACTTAAAGGCACACACTTCCCCTCTGTGGTCTCTGAATCCACTTCATCTTGTTTGGATTCTGAAGCTCCTGCTTCAGAGCCTCAGCTCCCTCAAGCTCCCATTAAAGCTCCAGCTGGCTAAGATTTCTGCTACTGCAAATACAACCAGAGATGATTACAGCTACAGGAATGTGCAACCTCAGACAGCCCACAGCAGAGTTTGGAATGCTGATCTGTTGAACCCCGCAGTAACGAGCCGACCCTGCCTCCAAAACAGGATGTTGTCCAGCTGGGTCATCATGGCAGATTAGCACACGCTCTTCTTCAAAAAGCAAATTACATTCAAACCACAAGAGGTGCCAAATTTTTGCCGACATTTCTGAGGGCAAAGTTTGGCTTCACAACAACAAAATGACATGATGTTTTTCTTTTTGGTCAATGCGGGCTGAATATATTTCAAGAAAGAGATTTAAACCACTAACAAGCCTATTGGGAGAAAGTCTGATTATCATATTAACTATTGTTTTAGGCGAAGAACCAGCAACCAGCCCAACAATAACAGGTGGAGTCTGAGCTAAAACAACACCACTGTCCTAAAAAATAAAAGCCTCCAGGGCTTTAGGTTTATGTGGTTTTTAAGTTTTAAAGATATTTTTATTCTGAAAGGAACATTGTGTTGCAGACATATCAAAGCTCTTTAGAAATAAGTTTGATTTGATTTAAAAGCTTTTTTATTTTATTGAAGATGGGGCTGCCATGATTAGTCACGACTATTAAAATAGCATTTAATAGTCGATTATTATTTTTATTTTTATTTTTTTATCTCAAAACTACGAGCCCTTTCTAATTCCGTCCGCCATTGTCTTTGACACGCATGTGGTAAAATGGGTCAGTAGTGATGTCACAAGAAGACTCTGACACCATAACAACACAACAGGTTTAAGAAACTATCGTCCTAATTGTCTTTATTTTTAGTTAGCATGTAGCTAATGATGGTTAAGATGTGTGTTTCACATCCAGTTCATGCATGATCCAATTTGCTGACTAATTTGGAAAAAAATAATAGTTTAAAATAATATTTAGTGGCAGCTCGAATTGGAAAAATAAGTGACGTCATAATGGCAAAACCGTAACTCATCAACTGTTTATGCAGTTAATGTAATTCTGACCCCAAATTTATACTAGTCCGTCTGCGGTGCGTCTGTTTCATGAGGAGTCCGTCTCATGTCTGTCGATTCATTTACATCGACTCCGTTGCATCTCCGGGCCTCGCTCCTCATGGAAGAGTGGTTTGTTCTGTCACCCCCGACTCGAGTAGTTCGTCCCGCTCTCTTCGCTCATCAAACACTTAAACTATCAAACCTCATGCTCTCTCCATCCTAACGGAGTCCTTGTGAAATGCATGTTTCGTGTCTTTTATGATGATCCGTTTTTTAAAGTCCACAATTATACTTTTGTCATCCATGGTGGTGTTGTCCGCGATGATAATGTGTTTTATCACATAAGCATGTCACTGTAAATATGAAATTAAGTCTTATAAATAGGGATGTAACAATTCAGTCAAGCTTCGATTCACAGTTTTAAAGTCAGGATTTCTATTTTTTTTTTTTTTCAACACAATGAATTGAAGGTATTTTAGGCCAAGTATGTTTCCTTTTTGCCCCTTATGTCAAACTGTGTGTTTTCCTACTAACAGAAAGGATTCAATACAAATAAACAATTATACATAATATTGAAATGATCATAAATCCTTTCATACTCTGTTCATGTTGTGCTCCACGTGTGATGGAACGTTCCACACTCACACCTGCTCAGCGTAAATGACCGTTCACGTGCAGCTTACAGAGAAAAAAAGACGGAAGGCTAAAGAGAGTTAATAAAAAAGAGCATGGCTCCCGGGAAGAAGGGAAACCGTCACGAAGCTGCATCATCACCCAAGACTGTTGTCACGGTAGATTGGTTAAAGTTGTGATCAAAGTGTAAAGTTGCAAGGTGAACAACAAATCTCAGGTTTGCTTGAATTTGTGTTAATAGTTGCGATGGCAAAATCGCAAAATCCTGGAGGGACTGACTTACGTAAACTTTTTAATCTGAAGGAGCAGCGGTTATTTTCACAGTTCTATTCTAATATTTGAAAGTGTCACAAAACGCAATTACTAATTTCTCCTTCATGATCAATATTCAGACATTTGGCACTTCTGTGAATCAGTGCTACACATATGTCACTTAAAAAGCAGAGTCCCTGATTGGTCAACTAGTTGAACTTTCAATGTCTGTTCAATGGCCAAGCGTTTGGTATGTAGAGCATGAAAACGGACATAAGAACTTGTGCTGCGATGCGTGAATGCAAGAGTTTTGAACGTGGAAGTCCAAAACACGCGCCCCGGTTTATTGTATTTATGTTTGATTATTACTTTTCTTTACATTTTTACACGAAATTAGTCGTTTGTCAAACTAAAAAAAAGAAAAAAAAAATCATTTAAAATCTGGCGCCCCCTCCAGCAAATGGTGCCCCAGGCGGCCGCCTAGGAACTGTTTACTCCTACTTAATATGTGGCTAATATATTTTACATCCTTAATGAAAAGCTACATTGTCATTGGAGTGGACATTTTCATTTTCTGTAACACGCCATCTAGTGGTTACTTTATGAAGTGACCTGGCTCCAGATGGGTCAGATTTGTAATAGTTTTGGAATGGGGTTGCTGTGAAATGGATCCTTTGGTGTCTTCCATAAAAGTCAGATGTCCATAATAATATTTCATTGTAAGATAAGGAACATTTAGGAGTTTCAGTTGAATACAATTTATTTAATTTTTCAATTAGAAACATGAAAAAAATTCAGATTTGAGAACATGTGTGTTTGTATACATCAGCTGTCCAGAATCCCAAACTTTAGCGCTCACACCACGTGACAGTCGTGAAAGCCGCGTTCCCGAACCGGGTCGGAGCTGCCTCTCTCACCTCTCTGGCTATGAGGTTCAGCGCCTCGTCCTCCGCCGTCGCGCGCTCCTTCTTGGTGGACCGTTTGCGTCCCGTTCCCTGGGTGCCCATGTTTGCCTCTGCCTCTGCGAGGTTCGAAGGTCCGGATCGGTGCTCCTGAGCTCTCACGTGCGGGTTAAAAAAGTCCCGTTACAGAGGAGGAAAGAGCGCGAGCCGCGGCCGGTCATTGTCACACATCCGCTCCCTCCCGCCGCCAGAGGGGGGGAGAGGGGGGCCGCATGTGGACCTCCAGAGTTCAACCAAAAAAAAAAAAAAAAAAGATTAAATAAATTTGGGAATAAACGTACTATATGGAAATAAACAATATATATTTAAAAAAATCATATTTTAATGCGAGGCTCCAAGCACTTGATGCGTTCACGGTCCCACAGAGAGAATTCAAAGTCCCTCTAAGAAGATGCGTTTCAGTGCAGTCGGAGATTCCATCAGCCTACATCCACAAACACAACAGAACATAAACCATATAAATCCTTCCCTCCACCATCCTCAACAGACACTAAAAAACATAAACATATTGGTTTACATTTTTAAAACTAGTTAAAATAACCACTAAGACTTCCAGCAGTCAGAACCTCCGTTTCTTCCCTGAACTCAGCACGAGGCTGCGCGCGGGGGCTCCACACATGTTCAGGGGTTGAGTTTCAGCTCCTGCCCGGGCACTCTCCCACACCCCCTCTGCTATTTTTACTGAAGACCTCCTAAACGGTCCTGAATGTCTTAAAGGAACACACTTCTTCTGTTCCTCTGAGGGGATGGAGGTGCATTTATGGAACCTCGTCGTGATGGAATGCTCAGGTGCATCTTTTCCCCCTCATAGTCTGTAACTGAACTGAATTTATGGCCAAAATGACATCAATGGATAGTGAAAATCATAGTGTCACGAGACTTTATTCATTTAAAAAAAGAAATCTTGGTTTAAGTTTTTTCCGTTTCTCTTTTCCATCCAACCTCATTCATAGCTATTAAATAACTCCAATTACTCTAAATAATTAATTAATCTTGTAAGAATCATTGCCAATAATGTGGCGATACGATACATATCGCAATACATCCCAAGACTGCACCAGAACAAGTTTTTATTTTTTTAACGAGTATGACATAAAAAAGTCACAAATAATTAATTATAATCATGTCGACTTTTTAAATAGGTTTAAGTATTGCAGGGCTGGACCTGGGCTGCATGTATGGAAGCGTTAATGACTCAATATATGTCAATACTGAAATTATTTTTCCATTTTCACAATCTAACTGCATGAAAAGTAATCCTCCAAACAGCTTTCTCTTTTTCTTCTTCAACACCGATTATTCTGTAACTTAGTTAAAATGATAAAGAAAATTACATTCCATTTTCAAAAAGTGCTTCAGTAACAAAATTCCATTAGAAATATCAAATTTGAAAATTAAAATGCATAAGCAGAAATGCTTTTTATTTTCATAATGTAACTCCATAATTTGTCTTAAATGAAATGAAAGACAATTCCTCGAATGGCTTTTTCTTTTTCTTCTTCAACATCACTCGTTTTGTCTTGTCTCCTTTTTTCTTTCTCTTCGTCTTCTCTTTTGTGTGAATAAGTATTCTTAGGACTCTTTAATGTCTGCATGTTCCTTGTTTTTAAATGATTTCAGTGTACGTTTTTACATTTGATTATTCTACAGGCCATTTTACAATCAATTGTTATGATTCATTTTATTGCGTCCACTCATTTTTATCAATTTTTACTTTTTTTATTTATCTTATTGTGTGTGCTTACTTAACTTTTTAAAAAATGTTATGTTTTTACTGTGCTTTTACTGTACTTGTATTACATTTTGTTTTTAACTTTGTTCTTATAGGGAGACGATTTTTACCATCAGTCCAGGGACAGCAGATGAAAAATAGCTTCTAAGCTAACTCTGGCGCATTGGCAGGAATGCTTTTTAATGTGCAATGTCCCTGTCAAATAAATGAATAAATAAAAAAAATAAATAAATAAACAAAAACAAAAAATAAAGGATTTAAAAAAATGCTTTACTTCTTTTTCATTTTTTTGTTAGTTTCTTTTTATTGAACACTTCACAAATATGAACATAGCCAAATTGCAGTTGGAACAAAACAAATAACATAATTGAATATATAAAAAAGGTACATAATAAAATGTAACATAAATACTGAGGGTTTTCCTATAACTTATTGTCATTTACAAAAATGAGAAAAATTATTTTTTTATTTTTCAAGAATTTCAACGAGTTTCAGTATAAAAAAAATCTCCTGAATATATTATAAAGTGATTTTTTTTTTTTTTACTTTTGTAGTAGTAAAATGAAGTCAATTCAGAGCAATAATTGTTTTTCTGACCAATAGAATGACAGAGTAATTTCTGTTTATTTCTAAACAGAAGTCTATGGGATTTTGGCTTCTTGGAGCCACTTTTTGTTTGAAACATGAGGGGGGAGGAGTCACTCAGTCCAGTTCTTATATACAGTCATTGGTATTCACTTCTATGTTGGATTTCTAAAAAGCTAGCCTGTCTAAATACTAATCTCACACACGTTTTCACATATGAAGGAATTGAGTTTTACTGGATTCCGTCACACTGGAAGGAAATAACTTCAACATGGTCATAATAACTGGTCTCAGTCAGTTAAGTTAGTATTTGATTTAAAAACTCAACAACAAGGGCAAGCAGCTCCAGACCATGCCACTGTCTCCTCCGTGTTTGACTACTGGCATAAAAGTGTCTTTCAAATTCATCTTATGTTTTTGAATTAAATTGCAGCTTTTAAGAAATAAATATTTATTCAGAACTAATCCAGATGTTTTTTGATGTGAGATGAGCATTTGGGGTAATGTGGACAATGCTGCCCCCTGCTGTACAAACAGAGTCATGCAGGAAGTTTCAACCGTGTTCAAGTGTGCTCGGTATTTATGACATCTTGGGTCAGGCTGACGTTTAATTATGTGAACTCAGTCAATGTAACAGCAAAAATAACACAAACCATGCAACTGAATATTTATTAAAGTCACTAAATATTTAGCTAGTACATTTAACACTTATGAATTCATGAATTAAAAGTTGAAAACATGTTTTTAAATCTGTTTTTTAAAAGGCTAAGTAACCAAAAATATTGCACCACGTACACACTGCATGGTAATATTTAGCGTCTGTAAAATGGTTACAACACTAAACATAAAATACATGTTTTCACTCACATTTCCATAAAAAAATTTCACAACTATGATTGTTTCAACTTTTGTGAAACATAACTTGAATATTTTTATGTCTTGAAAACATTTGAAAATAAACAGATGTCTATTTGGGAAAAAGTAACAGCACTTAGGATAATGTACCTATTTTAAAAATATAAAACTTTTTTTTTTAACAATAAACACTTGTTTTAGAACTTTAATTTTTTCGAATACCAGAGCGGTATCTCTAATTAGGAGTGTTTATGGCTAATTTCGAGATTTAATTTTGTTTTAAAAGATCAGGAAATCACAAAGAAATCTAACCAAGACAGATTATACTAGTTCTGTGGGCAGATTTTTTTCCCACATAAAACAAGAGAAAAATATCTTGTATTTTTTATTGTTTAACTTGTTTTGATAGCAAAATTTTTCCAGTGAGTTGGAGGAAAGAATATATTTAAATGTGTTTTCTCTGCTAAATCCCCCCTTAAATTCAGTTCAATTTTAAAAGCTTTATTATTGTTTAAGCTGCAGAACCAAAAGTGAAGATAAGAAACGCTAAAAGTTGCTTTTAAGTGCAAGTTTCCTGTACAAGTAGAAAGGCTTTGCCAAAAGAGGCGGGTAGATATGAGGACAGCTGCACCTGACTGTGTGCGTCTGCAGGTACATGTACTGATCTGTGTGGGAATGTTCTGAAACCTTAACAGAAACGACGTTTCATCTGAAGCTTTTACATCAACGATCTGCATTCCAAACCTCAAAACCTCACTTTGAGTATCAGAGGTTGCAAGATGGATGCCCACAGCGTGGCAGACTGCATCAATGGCGTCACCACGGTAACCGTCTGCCTCAGCAAACAGAAGTGGGACGTCCCCCTGACAACTTTCATGGACCGTCAGTGGAAAACAAGAATTAAAAACTTCCACCTGGTTGTTTTCAGTTTGACTTTTCTGTCCTCAAATGTCTTTTTTTATGTGTAAAGAAACTGATTCCAATTTATCTTCATGTCTTAATCACCCAGAATCAAACACATGCATCCATTCCACAGATAACATAACTCTACCTTTGCTGACCTCTAGTGGTGGTGTGAGATGCTGCACTCTGTGTGTAATCCCTGAAGTAGAACTTTGGTTTTAATCTTGTGTTTGTCTGCATTTTGGTTGAGTTTTGGGGGGATTTTCCCTTCTTACGTCTTCATTTCAGGTATGTAAATGAACCATGCGAGTTCATAGGTAGTTGTGACATTTTCTAGTACTGAAGAAAAACGACTTTTTACTTTAAACGCCACGGCAGGGATAGCTGCTGCCAGGAGGTTTGGAGGAAAACTCCCACAGGTGATGATGAAAGTTTACCTGAGTGTTGAAAGTGAACATTTATCCTTTTTAGGTGAGGGAATATTCCTGAGCAGTTCACTATACATTTTCTAAGTAATTCACAGGTAAATTGTAACTTAACTCTTGAGTTTTTCAACTTCCTTAATTTCTTTCTCCTCAAGCAGTTTTCAATAAGATTTAGGGAAGCAAAACTGAGGAGTAATTTATTCCACGTAGGAAAAAGCTGCATCTCTAAAAATATGCCTTTAAATGATTTGACTTCTGTTTTTTTATATGCATTCCTCGTGTATTTGGTCCAAATAAAAATTATTTCCTTTATCATGAGGAACTTTGGGATAAACTTTAGGGTTTACTAAAATTTACCTTCAGAGCAGTTAATTGCCTGTATGAAGGTGAATGAATATTTTGTTATAGTATTGTTTGCGGTCATATTGAGCAGGTAATCACCTGGTGGGTCGCACGTTAGTGTGTGGAGACATTTTTTCTCAGGATTATAACTCACCTGATCCGCTCCACCAGTGTTCACCGTTTTCTCCAAGTTTGGAAGATGGTTCTAAACGAGGTTCTTCAGTCTCAAAACTGCAGGAATGTCTTTGTGACCCTTCAGACTGAAACATGTTTATTCTGTGGTGGTTTTATTGATCTGCTCGGTGTGAGAACGCCAGTTTCACAGCTTCATACAGGAAGCGATCCTGTGAATTTACATGCAGCCTCTTCTTCTCTGCAGAGATGGTGTTGATTACAGCGCGGCTCACAGACTCACAGCAAAACCAGCCAAATCTCTTCCAGCAGCCGAGTCCTTCACGGACCTTCACAGACCTTCACGGACCTTCACAGACGCTCGTTGCACTCTCATCAGGCGGTCAGGAGGACTGTCAGCCGCTGCTGAGGAGATCAGGTAAGAGGAGTTTCTGTCCTCGCTGGAGTCACGTCAGAGTCGTCGACGACTTTCAGAATGACTCTGAGACCTTGAAAACTGCTGATGATCTTTCTGAACCCAAACGGCATGTTTGAGAACATATATAAATGGCAGGTTGTGTTTAGGAGAAACAGAACATGAAGATTCACGTTAATAGAACTTAAAGAGATCCTAGCTTCAAGTATCCAACACGTGAATGGAAGAAAGCCACAATAATTCATTGAGAAATAAAGATTGTTTTCTGCTGAATCAAAACCTGCAGATTTCCAAAACAACAGACTTTTTCTGTCCTGAAATCCTGACCAGTTATTTTTTGTTTTTGTTCAATCATTTTGAGGCAAGAGTGGAAGAACATCTAAAGATGGAATGTTCTTCCACGTCTAGAACATATTTTTGGGAGAGTCAGGAGTTCTCATCATCTGCCTCTTCAGGATCTTCTTCCACTAACGACGACAGTGTGTTGTCTTCATTTTCTGAAAGTATTTCTCATTTTAATCTGATGCAATAACCCTTTCAGCAGCGTGCAGACGAACAGCTTCCTGTGGCTGTTGGTTCCACATGAGTTTTAGTATTTTGAAAGGGTAAAAGCATCTCTGCAGCCTCCCTGAAGGGTTTTCCTGATTTGCTTTTGCTTTGAGTTCACACTGGTTTCAATCTGGTTTCATTTTAAGGATATTTTCTTCTGAAAAAGCAGCTGGATCTTTAAAATGGAGCTATTCGTTTCAATTAGAACCTGAAATCACCAGAATCAGAAATTACTGAGGCTCCACCTTCCTTTGGTCTCTGCTGGTGGACAGGGAGGAGAAACATTCATCAAAAAACAAACGATTGCTGAGTTTGTTACTGTCTGACGGCGCCACGTTTCTGTAAATCATCAGATCCTATTGAAGAGGTTGAGAGACCTGATTGGTCTGTCAGGGTCAGTTCTCCACTGGTTTTCCCCGTACTTGTCTGGTTTGAGTTTTAGTGTCATGGCTAATCAGATGATGTCTGAGTCAACAGACTTACTGTGCGGTGTTCCTCAGGGCTCTGTTTTGCTCCTGTCCTGTTCCTTTTGTACATGATCCCCCTCAGAAAGATCATCCAGGAGTTCAGCGATGTCTCCTATCACTTTTTTGCTGATGGCATCCAGCTGTATTGCTCATTTAAGTCCTCTGAGACACAAAAACTGGATTCTCTGATGAACTACCTGATTCAGTAAAAACTCTTTGCATCTAAATTCAGATAAAACAGAAACACTAGTCATTGCCCCTGATAACACCATACCAGGGATTAAGCAGCTTTTAGGTTCTCTTGGCTCAGCTTTAGAAACTTGGGAGTTATTTTTGACAAAGATGTGTCGCTGGAGCAACACTCCAAACATCTGGTGAAGAAGTTAGCGGCTGGATGACTCAGTAGGGCTGGCACGCAGGAGCCCTGGGTTTGATCCACGGGGTGTCCACTGATCCCCATCCAGATTGGGTCCTTAGACAAGACCCTTGACGCTGCTGCCCAACTGGGTCCCTGTGCCCTTCAAATACAGGGTTGTATAAAATCTCAAATCTCTGTCAAATCACTTATGTGAAACAGTGGGTGCTGTTTCACTGTGGCGACCCTGAAACGGATAAGCCAAAAGGTAGAAGAAGATAAGGATCTAGAACTTCTTATACATGCGTTTGTGTCTACACGACTGGACTACTGTAACAGTCTGTTTTCCTGTTTGATTAAGAAGGAGCTGTCAGATCTGCAGTTAATTCAAAACTCTGCTGCGAGGATCTTGACCCGCACTAAGAGAAGAGCTCACATCTCTCCCATCCTCAGAGCTCTTCAGTGGCTCCCGGTTGCACACCGGATCCAATTCAAAATTTTAGTGCTGACTTTTAGAGCCCTCCATGGCCAAACTCCTGTATACGTCTGTGATTTGATCACTCCCTACAGACCGTCTCGTGCGCTGAGGTCTGTAGATCAGAACCTGTTGATGGTCCCTGGCACACGCTTACGGACCAGAGGAGACAGATCCTTCAGGCTGTTGCTCCTAGACTCTGGAATGAGCTCCGTCTCTCCCGGCGTTCCCGGGACAATGTTCACTCTTTTAAAAGCCAACTTAAAACCTTTTATTTTTCTCAGCATTTTAACTGAATCTGTTTTTAATTGGTAATGATTGTTTTATGTGGCATGCTCTTGTCTTTTATGTTTCTTAACTTGTGAGGATTTGTCTTTTATGTTTTTAATATGCAAAGCTTTGTCTTTTGTTTTTTACCTTTTGAAGTATTTGTTCTTATGTTTTTATCTTGTGAAGCACCTTGTCTATGAAAGGTGCTAGATAAATAAAACTTTCTAGATCAGTAGGAGATGATAGTTTTGCTGATGAGAATACATTTGAAACATTAGCTTAATTTTTTGTTTTCTGCTAAAGCTTTACAACGTAAGAAGTAGCAAAGCATGCTGTCTGCACGTCATTCTGATGGAACAGCAGCGTCTTCGTTTAGACGGTTCTGCAGCAAAAAAACTGCAGAAGAAGAATCTCCCACCTGCAGAGGTTTCTCTTCAGTTTGGGACTTTACGATATGAAAATGGATCACAGCTCCTCATCGTCTACTGACAGTCAGAGAACGCGTCAGGATGAGGTGTCATCTCTGAATCCAGCGGCTCAGATCATGTGAGTGGAGTTTGCAGCAGTCAGGATGTGGTTCATCCACCTGCGGAGGCGCCTCGAGTCTCACTCCACACTCATCCAACAATCTAACCCACAATCTCAGCCAAGCGTGCAAACATTCTGCAGAACCTGGACCAAACCTCTGCGCTTCCACTCAGACGTGTTCACTCTCTAACCCTTCAGTGTTTATGTGCTTTGATTTACTGTCATTTGTTGCTTATTAACACAATAATTCCAGCAGATTCCTGCTGGAATTATTGTGTTAAAGGTTGAAAAGTTACAATATGTTGAAGATTTTGTGTTTTAGCGTCATCTGTTAATCTACATCAGGGGTGTCGAACTAAATCGCAAAAGGGGACAAAATCCAAAACACACTTTAAGTTGTGGACCGGAAATGATTAACATATATTAACACTAAAACTACATTTTTAAAACTGTATTTTTTAAACATAATTATGAACTAGATATATAGCATTACCTGTGATAATACTAGTGTGATGCTGTAAGCTGAATTTGGCCATTGATGATACTAGTGCTGGTAGCTAGCTAAAATATTAGCGAAATGCCCAAATTAGCCTAAAAAAAAAAAAAATAGGGTAGCCAAAACAGCTTGGATGTAGCTAAAAAAATAGCTAAACTTCAAAAAAGCCTAAAAAAGGGGAAAGAAAATCTTAAATTAGCCAAAATGCTAGTATGTAGCTGAAAAATTAGCTATAAATAGCCTAAAAATCTTAGTAAATCCCCAAATAGTCCAAAGAGCTACCAGAATGCTAATTTTTATTACTTTAATAGCGTAACTTTTTAGCACAAATATGAATAGTAAAAAGGCAGAAATATTATTCCAGAATAAATCAACTTAAACCTGTAACAACTTTCAAAATGTTACTCTCCATAAAAATATATTTTGTCGAAATTATACAAGTTAAAAATAAGCGCAAGATAGCATTGGACTATTAATCACAATAAAATAAAATGATTTGGAGGGCCAGATAAAACGACCCGGCCCTCCAGGCCTTGACTTTGACATGTGATCTACATGAAGGTTTCATTCATGCAGTTTGAGCTGCACCAGAGTTTGATGCATCATTTCCCTCTGTCTGCTTTCAGCCGCAGGAGCTGCAGTTCATTCTCCTGTAAAGTGTTTGAATTGAGGTCAAATGATCGTGCTGCACTTGCTACCCATTATATATTCTTTTTTTCAGCTGAAAGCAGCCAATAAGAGGGCCTGACGTTAACAGGAAGCGGTTCTTCATTGGTGAAGAATCTGGCAGTTCTGCAGAACTTGCACATTCTCTTCAGTTAATTTGAATATTTGAGATTTTCAGCACAATTTCCACTTTCAGCTTCTCCATCTCATCCGGCAGCACATACAAAACATTTAAATTAAACCAGAAACCAACAAAATGGAAATGCATCCTCATCAGTATCTTCAGCAAAGTACTGAATATACGTTTTTTTGTCATGTGACCTTAAAAACAACGCAAAGAACAAATTGAGGAAAATACTTTTGAGGCTTTAAAGCTGTGAAAATAACAGAAAAAAGACATTTTCAATAAATTTGTAAGAATATGAAAGACAACTAGTAAAGAAGACCATTCAATGAATTTATAAAAGTTAGGAGAATCACTGAAAAGATAAACAGACAAAAACTTTGCAAAGAACAATTTACCTTTAAAAAGCCAAAGAAATAACTGCTGAACACTTATTTATGGACTTTTTCAGACCAATTTGTTCTAAGTAAAAACTACAAACCTGGATTCATTCATTTTTTTAATCTATTTAAACCCTTTCATTTTTTTTTTAATAATTATTCTTTATTTTATTTTGATTTTTTGTCATAATTATTTGCTGCAACCTGATACAAACAAAGAAAAAAATGGTCAAATTAACTTTAAAGACCCCTTCAGTGTTTTAACATATCCCTATTCCTGATGATGGAGGACACAGATGAAGAAAATTTTATTTTATTTGTGAATTAGAAGCAGACGGAAAAATAGCGTTTTGTGACAAAAATAGGCTGTGACACAAGCTCCCTGCTCCACTTAAACAGAGCTCTGGATTATGGTAATGGAGGGGGTGGGTGTTGTTGCTCCATGTAAAAGACCCCGCCCTTAACAACCATTTTAGGGAACAGATGCTTTATCATTTATTATTCAACACTGTTGGACCCACATGTCTGCCAGATGTGCTGGTGGTTAACAAATCAAAGATCTGAGTGAGATCTGCAGGAAATCGAGTTTGGCAGTTTGGCAGCTTGGGCGAAACACTGGACAGCTCCACTCACCCCCACGCCTCCAAGCTCTCTTGGCGTACATACATACAAACAAACACAAGAACAAAAAATATTACTTCATTGATCACATTATAACATTTTCCAATATTTAAAAAAATTCACATAAAAACATGTTATATTAGTTCACGACTGAAGGCTGACTCCTGGTAAAAGAAAATAGAAAAAAGAAGAGTGCAGTCTTTATTTTATTTTTATTTTTTTGCGAGATTGCTTCCTGGGACACATCCACTCATATAAAGCCGCTCTGGAATCCCACAGGGTGAAGCAGATTCCTGGTAAACTCGGATATTCGTCAACTGTTTCCGCATTTATGTCAAATGTTATTCAACTAGTGTATCAAGAGAGACTGTCCAGTGCATTGTGGGAAATTATTCCTCATTGGTGTAAAAAAATATTTACCATTGTCAGGATGTCTCTGTATCCAAACAGGTCCAGGTTTCACATTGAGAAGGCAGAAATATGAAATATCATAAAAGACTTATTTCTTTGAATTTACTTGATTGAGACACATAAGAATAACTGAATATTGTTAATACAGACCACCATGTTTCTGCTTTTTTACACTTAGTTAGGGGTGAGACTTGTGATTTTTCCAGGAAAAAATGGACAATTCCTCTAAAAAGGTTGAATAAAATATTGACTTAAAGTCACAAATTCATTTATTTTTTATGAATTAAAATATATTCCTTCTTTTGTGTGTTTTACCAACATTTTATGTACCTCCATGTATTATATGAGCTATGTAAATATCACTGCCTTGCCAAAAGGGAGTTTTGGGTTGTATATCATATTCTAAACCACGTGTCAAAGTCAAGGCCCGGGGGCCGGATCCGGCCCTTCGGGTGATTCTATCCGGCCCTCCAGATCATTTAACTTTATTATTAATGAACCGATGTTTTCTTCCACTTATTTTTATGAATTATGACAAAATATATTTTTATGGAAAGTAAAATATTGAAAGTTATTTAAGGTTTAAGTTGATTTATTCTGGAATAATCTCCCTGCATGTTTGTATTCACAATAATGTTAAAAAGTTTTTAAAGTTTTAAAAATGTTGTTTTAGTGTATTTAATAAATGTGTTTCCTGTTTGGATTTCGGACCCTGTCTGATTGAGTTTAACATCCTGGTCTATGATCTAAAGGAAGAGTAGCTATTCCTGAAGTTAATAAGATAAGAAATAGTTGATTTCAATCACTTTTATTTGTTTGTATTTTATTTTTTAAGTAAGAATGACATTTTCATTTAATTCAAAAAATGTTGTATATTTATTCACTAAATTTACTGTATTTTGTAACTAAAACACATACAGTAAAACTGCTATTTCCATGAAGAAATTTACTCATCAAAGTGCTTTAAATGTTTTGAAGTGAGTCTTCAAATATCCAAACCATTGTGTTTGTTTAAATTGTGATCTTCGAGTGGAAATCTGATTTTGACATAAGTCCTTTTTCTTCATATTTAATGGAATTAGAGAGAATTTTTATCTACAGTGAAAATAGAAGCGCAGCAGAAAATGTCACGATGAAGAAAATGAATGTTCAAGTTTCATTTTTAATATTTACTTGGAAAAAGGATTTGAAAATACAGCGATTAGCTGTTCCGAGACTAACCGGATGACTCAGTCGGTGATAATTCCACATCATGGAGATGTCGCGGCAAATTTCTGAAGCTAATAAAACTTTGAAAAGCAAATAGATAAATTTGATGTTAGGAAAGAAACATTTTAAGGTGAAGCATTTTCTAGCAACAACAGCAGACATGGTTTCATCTTTGTCAGCACCTTTCAACACAAACATACACTTTTGATCCTAGCATAAAACTTTATCTTTTTCATAATTCTGACCCAAAATAAGGTTCTGCAGACATGAATACAGAAGAAGCTGCAGCAGAGGTCAGATTTAAACATTTTTTTCTTATGT
>NC_050532.1:25232345-25236312 GCF_002922805.2 Oryzias melastigma | reverse complement strand
TTTCTGTAAATACATCCCGGACAAACCCCCAATATATGTTGCTTCCTTTTATAATCCCTTAGATGTGGGAAAACAGTATGCAGAAATAATTTGTACTATATTTTATGAATCACAGAAAAGTTCAATATGTGTAGGAGCTTAAGTGATGCTTCATTCAGTGTTTGAAAGCCTTCAGGCTACAATATTATCACAGACTGACCTGTATGAGGCTGAAGTGGACATCTGATTATTTTTTAGATTCCAGTTTTCCTTAATTTTTGAAAGTAGTTGGTTTCCATCCTACGTCAAGCTTTATTTGTTAACTAGTTTTCCTGTAGAGACCATTAAAATGTGATAGATTTTCCCTCAATCCATAAGTGACGAAGAGGAAACTAAAAATAAATAAATAAATCAGACGCCAGCTTTAGCCTAGTGAAACTAAAGGTGTCATTAAGAAATACCAAATTAAGAAATGTATTCAGCCTTGTAACATTAGACAGTGATGAATTATTATTATGGTCTGTGGGAACAACTATTGCAATAAATAAATTTTTGGAGTCTTGCTTTTTGTCTGTTCAATGCAGATTTCTTTTATTTTGTCACCAGTTTGTCAATTATTGTATTTGTCTGTGTTAAAAATATTTCTTTCACCTGCATTAAACAGTTTTCAGGTAATAATAAAATTTAAAAGTAAAAACAAATATTTAATGTGGACTATTCCTGAGCGGGATTCGAACTCATGACCTTCTGAATGTGAGTCCGCAGCCATAACCACTCGACCGTCTAGTGGCGGAATCTGGAATGCATGTCAAACTTAAATTTAAACATGACAATCTGTATTGCGAAATCAGGAAGTCATTGTTGATGGTTTAAAGGCATTTGTTAAAAATATTTCTTTCACCTGCATTGAACAGTTTGGAGGTAAAAAATAAAATTTAAAAGTAAAAACAAATATTTAATGTAGACTATTCCTGAGCGGGATTCGAACTCATGACCTTCTGAATGTGAGTCTGCAGCCATAACCACTTGACCGTCTAGTGGCGGAATCTGGAATGCATGTCAAACTTAAATTTAAACATGACATTCTTCATTGCGAAATCAGGAAGTCATTGTTGATGGTTTAAAGGCATCCAAAATGAATCAAACACCCCCCCCCCCCATGTCATTTATTGTATTTGTCTGTGTTAAAAAATAATTCTTTCCCCTGCATTGAATGTTCATGGTTTAAAAGCATCAAAAATGAATCTTTGTTTGGTATTAATGAACAGAAGACTGTTTTTGACTGTATTGCTGATTGAAACAGTGCTTCAGTCATGCTCTTCAGAGGATGTCATGGCTTCAGGTTTCCACCAGATGTCAAAATTACTAATTATCATTATTATTACTAATAATTATTAAATGTATCTTTTAAATAATTACATGAATTTAATTAGAAAAGTATGATATTTTGTGTATAACAATTTGAACTTATTTTACTTGAGCACCACATACAGTTCCTTTCAAAATAAAATGAACATCATGTTGAATAAAATCCTCCAACCTGAAAGAAAGTCAAAAATGGCATTTTCTATCATTGTGAGTTTGGTGCAGCATTTTTACCAAATATAAACGTGACAGCGATGGTGTAGAATCTTCTGTTTGAATCCATGCTGTAATTCTATACTTTAAGAATGTTGGCTTGGTGGTGCTGCAGAAGATGGATCTTAAACATTTTGACAAGTTAAAATACTAAGCATAAATGACAAAACATAATTAACTTCAAAAATATTAACCAAAACTAATAAAAGTAGCATTAATTATTCAAATCATCAGAAGTCCATCAACGTTTAAACTGGTGATGCAAACACAATGGCTGACGTTCTTCCTTTGTTTTGTTTGCAGAACTGACTTCATTACGTTGCCTTCTTTATCCGCTAACATCCTGCAGTTTCCTGAGTTGAAAAGAGTTCGAGTAACCATTTACCACACAGCCGTCATTTTTCTCTGCCAGAGAACCAGCTTCTCAGCTGTAAACGTGTCGGAAACTAAAACGCAAACCTTTCAGGAGGCACGCAGGGTGGCATGAAGATCCGTCAGCACAAAGTCTTTGCTTTTATGACTCATTTTTTTGACATTTTAATGAGTGATCGCTACATACTTTGAAATTCCACAACATGAAACTACACATCTACAATATTGAGATTTGACTGAAAGACGGCACAAAATTTCTTAGTTTTGGATTTTTTCTCAAAGTTAAAAACAGATTAACTTATTTTCTGCTTCTTCCAGTGATACAAATGTCTGTGGGAGACATTTCTAAACCTGAACAAATCCCAATCTCTGCATACAAATGAATGGACTCATTTTGATATATCTACGGAGGACATTTGAGGCTTTTTGACACGAATATTAGTATAGAGAAAAACTAATTTGATGATGCATCAAAATATTTTGTTTGGCGCTACTTGTATCGTTTTAAAGGGGTCACACCCTGATTTTCTTAAGCCTTTCAGAATAAACTATATCCATAAGCGTGTGGGTGCCGCCCATTTCATGACGTCATCCTCGAGCAGTTCTTTGGCAGCGTGTCTTCGTTTCTCCAACGAAAATAAACAACATCCAAACTTTCTCAGAGATGGATCCAGAAATGTGTGAACGGATCAAAATGGGATAGGAATGAACAGTATCATACACTTAAAAGCTCAAAGTTGATGTTTTTTGGTGGTATGACCCCTTTAAAATGTTAACAAGATGATACATAATTAATTAATTATTCTTATTATTATTTTAATAACAGTCAGACAACAAAACACAAAGAAAATGTAATGATTTGTATTGCTAAAAAACAATCACATTTTATTTTTATGTCCATTCTTTCTTTGTTTTGTTTAGCAGCATGTTTATATTTGTATGATTTTAGTAGAATATTTCTTATGGAGATCAAAATGTAATTTTTAATATAAAATGACATAAAAGTAAAGAAATTTGAGTGTTATATCTTTTAAGGTGTAGTTTATTTCTAACTTGTATAATTTGGACAATTTATGTTTTTTTGGAGAGTAAAATATTGAAAGTTATTTAGGGTTTCAGATGATTTATTCTGAAATAATATTGATGCCTGTTTTTATTCATATTTATGTTCAAAGGTTATGTTTTTAAAGTTTTAGTGTATTTAATAAATGTGTATCCTGTTCGGCTTAAGTTGTGTTTTGGATTTTGGCCCCCTGTGTGATTGAGTTTGGAACCTCTGTTTTAGAAATGTCATTTATAAAACAAACAGTGACAGTCTTTCATTTATTTTAATCACCAGACTCTATCCAATTAAAACTCCTAGCACCAAATGTCTAGATGTGGAGTTCTGAGGGTTGTAGTTTTGGTGGATCTAAAAGAATTTTGACTGGATATATGTTTTTTCTTTGTTAGTCAGGAGCCGGAGTCTGCAACCTTTTGTGCTAAAAGAGAAATTTGCTCCAGTGTCTTCTTGACAAGTTCTACCTCAGTGTTTAGGAAAATACATTTTATGTAGGTTTTTGTGGTCATTAAATCATTCATTTATCAAATGTAGCTTTTAAATATTGACTATAATTGTGCATACTGGTTCCTTTGAAAATGAGATCCATCAGCTGTAAAAAAAAAAAAATAAAAATAAAATAAAAAATCCCGATAAAGAAGATTCTGTATTCTTTTACTCTGAAAGAGTCATACATATTTATTTCTCACTACAACCATAAGACACTGATTTGAGTTTATGCTATTGTTAATACAATGATAAACATAAATAAACTGTTGTCCATTTTGTATGAATAAAATATTAAAAGAAAATAGCATTTTTTTAACTTTTGTTTTCTTAACAGTTTCTTTCAAAATAAAAGACCTCCTGTCACATATGATCATCTCAATGAAGCAAAAGTAGT
Source organism: Oryzias melastigma (assembly GCF_002922805.2). NCBI lineage: Eukaryota > Metazoa > Chordata > Actinopteri > Beloniformes > Adrianichthyidae > Oryzias > Oryzias melastigma. The sequence goes on along the minus strand of NC_050532.1, from coordinate 25,232,440 downwards.
AGTAGTAAGTAGTTAAATAAAAATACTTAATTTCATTGTTGTTGGTGCATCTCTGCCAGAATTGTAAATCTAACAAACTAAAATGAAATCTGAGC
>NC_050532.1:25231275-25232282 GCF_002922805.2 Oryzias melastigma | reverse complement strand
TTCACTTAATAATCCGGTGCACCTTAATATTGGTTGCGCTTATTGGCATCCGTTGATTATTTGTATGACAGGACGGCAAAAAAATGTGTCAAAATGTTGTAGTTGGACTAGTGATACACACTGTCCCTCAACTGTAAGTTTACCTTTTTTCTCCTTTACTATTTTCTTACTTTATAGTTACTTTTGAGTATTTAGAAACTTTTTTTTCTTTAATAAAAGAGCCAATCTGGAGACGCAGGTTGCAAACCTCAGGATGTGGACAAGTATAGTTTTTTGACCAATCATATGCTCCTGCTCCTCTTTCCATTTATGCTTTTTGTAGAATTATTCAGATTTAAAAATAGAAACAGGAAAGGCTTTGTGAAACTAGATGTGCTTTATGATATCTTTAGGATGTGCCAAACTGGAGAGACGATTTAGACATTTTACTCGTAGGCAGATTTTGAAAGTTTCATGGTGTTTGATCCCAGATTAAGTTTTATGAGAAAATCAATCAGATCTGTCTTTATGATGGGGTTTTATGAAAGCCTGGAGATTATAGCGTCTGGCTCATCCATTAACTATTTCACTTTTAAGCATTTTAGGAATAAGAAAGTCATCTTTGACCTGAAGTCAGATCATTTTAACACTAATCTTTGAAAATATATTGGTTAAAAGAGCTTTTGGGGCTCTGCTTTAGCCTGGTAAAGTGGAAAAGGTTGTTTAATACCTGAGGCGTTGCCGGTTAACATACTTTAACTTTTCAACACGCCGCTTTTCTCCTTCAAAATCTACTAGCATATCGTTAATCGTGTTAATGGTTAGGAACTTCTTCAGCTAATTGAGCATAACGTGAGTAACTTTAAGGTTTTAAGCATCAGTTTCCCACGCGCACTTCAGCAGGAAACGGTTTTCTAGTGAAGTCCTCCCTGCCTGCATAAAATAATAATAATAATTCATTTTATTTGAAGCGCCTTTCCAGGCTCCCAAGGACACTTTACAAGGTAAAAGCACATGTAAAAACAAAT
>NC_050532.1:25169260-25228943 GCF_002922805.2 Oryzias melastigma | reverse complement strand
TCAGGCAGAGAAAATACAAGCATTGTGCGAAGATCGGGAGAGCAGCGGCGACACGTCACGCCAGCGTCCACTCAACCGGAAGACATCTGCAACCTAACTAAAAGATGCTGACTCTCTGGTTTAGGATGCTTCAGCAAAACACTGAAACCAGGTTCATGTGCAGGTTCCTGATAGTGAACCACATTGTAAGAATGACAGCATCAGAAAGCAGGAGCCGCTTTCCGGGTAGCGCCGGTCTGACTGTAACCTTAGTCAGCGCTGCAAACTGAACCCGACTCTGAGAGTTTCCAGGTAAAACGCAGACGGAGGGCACAGAAACCTTTGCATCAGCACGCTTGAGGCAGGAGGTTACCTTCGCAGAATTAGCAATCTTCCGTCATTGTCTGCACGAGATGCATCTGCAAGTCTTTACATTCAGAAATTCTGAAAGTGATGTGGAACTTTATTGCAAAAATATTCGTTCTTGTAATCAGAAATATTTAAATCGGCTCAAATACTTCATGATGCAGCAAAGTTCTGCTAAAAGAAATAATCACATGTTTCTTTCAGCTGGAACAGCTGCAGTTTCTTTGAATAAAGTTTGGGTTGATGGGGAAACTGTTTTGGGAACCTTCAATGGAGACAATTTTGCTTTCAAAAAAACATGAATAAAAATTAAATTAAACTTCATGTTTTATAGAGCTTTGGAGCGTCGAAACATTCTTCCTCTTCTCTCTCCTTTTTAGATTATTTTGCACATAAATTACTATATTTGCATCCACATTAATACTCTAACAACATCTGAACTCATAAAAAAAGCATTAAAACAGACAGTTGAGAGATGACTACTATTCTTGAATTGACTGTTTTTTTTTGTTTTTTTAGCTAACATGAGTGTTTTGTTTGCTGTTTGACTGCTTCTTGTATCTTAAAATATGATGAAATCTTACAAAATAACAGTAATAAAACTCATTCTTTGGATTTCAATAGAAACTTGGGAAGAAGATATCAAATGGAAAGTAAAAGACTTAATATTTTTGTCATTCTTTGACAATATATTATTTTCCTGTATGTTTCAGATCCCTTTCCAATCATCCTTTAATCTATTTTCAAGACATTCTCAACGGTCTTTTAATTATGATCATGCTGTTTTCTAGGACATAGTTTCTCCAGAGCGGCAGCGATTCTTTAGAAATTTGCCTTTGAGTTGTTGACACAGAGTAACCCCACCCCCTTCTCCCTCCCCGTTGCTGAGAGCTCTCTGTTTACATTCTCTCCTCCTGCTAGCTTACAGCCCCTCACACCCCCAGCTTAACATTAGCGGAGCAACAAAAATGGCGAGCAATCCTGGAGCAATCCAGCCGTACAGTTTAGATCCAGATTCCAGCTCAGACGAGGAAAACTGACGTTCATGGATCTTTTTTGTCTGCAAGAGGATGCAAAGAATAGAATAGTTCAGGTAAAGTTCGTTTGCAGAAAAAATCCTCTGGAAACTGATCTCCAGGAAGTAAACGTAAAAACAAGGTCCACTAAAAAGAGGAGGTGCCGCCATCTTGGCTTTAAAAATCAGAATGGAGCGGAGCAGGGAGCTTCTGGCCCGTCCAGCGTATTTTCTACATCACAAATGTGATCTTTTTTAAACAGCAATTTTCTCGTCCGTTCCTGATTCTCGATTTGAATAAAGAAATACTCAGAAATGCAGCTTTAAGAATCATTTTCTTTACAGATGTCCTCCGTCAGCAGAAAAATGCTACAAAAACATGTTAAATACAAAGTTTACAACGTTAAATGTTAAATGTTAAATACCTAACTTTTCATCGCCTGTATAGAAACTGTAATCCAACATGAATCGCCAGAAATGTTAGTAAATTCCTGTCTTAAATGTTGGTTGCACCATGGTACTTTGGCTGTGGTGCAGCAGAAGGGCGGTCAACCTCTGATTGGAAGATCGCAGGTTCGATTCCCGCCTTGCCCGCCCATGTGTCGAAGTGTCCTTGGGCACGACACTGAACCCCACCTTGCCTCTGGTGCCAGCGTTCAACAGTGGTGCCACCATCAGTGTGTGACTGTAAACGCTTTATTTACTTTCATCAAGAAAAGTAAAAATGGACCATTCTTTCACCCTCAGAGTCCTTCTGTGGTGCTGACCTCACATCTGTCAAATGTCTGTGAAGTGCTGATGAGTTTGTTTTAATTGTGTTTGTAAACTAGATAATGTCTGTTTTCATGAGAAAAGACACAGACAAATCCTAAAATTTAAAAAGTATTTGTTTTCTCAACATTGATGACCATAAAAACTGGAACTTTTTCAGGATTTTGAAAAAGTCTTCAGTCAAACTTGTGGTGATGAGAAAAGAAGAGTTGATGGTTCAACATCCCCATTTCATCCCAGATTTGTATTCAGGAAATGAACAATATTTATTGTCATTATAGCTTAATGAAACTGAAGCGGCTACATGTTTGACACGCACAACTTACTTTAAGCTTGACAGTGATTTATTGAACATATTAGTATTATTATTGTTGTATTCTGCATTTGTGATGGCTGTGATACAATGACAGCTAGGTGGAGTTGCTTACTTCTTTATAACAATAAGCAACATTTGTGAATCTAATGCAACAAATCATCATATTCGTATTAGCATCATGACATAGTAAGTAATCATTTTAGTGTTAGGGGTCAACAAAAAATGCATAACCAGTTCACCCACTCCAACTGGCGTACCTGCGCCAGTGACATGCCCACCACCACAGAGTAAACAATCAATATCTCAAAATCCAGAGGGAAGCTGATGTTTGTGTTGCCTCAACATATCCAAACACAATCATTTCTGTGTTGTCTGTGTCAACATACTCATTGTGTTTCTGCATGACCCCCTGCTGGACAGGCGTCCTCTCCTTTAGCTGAAACTTCTGAAGATTCTGATCCTTAGTTTCCACTAGTTTTATCAGCATTTATTCAAAATTTCTTAAAGATTTTTAGGAATTCAATGGTGGTTAGCATTCTTACCTCAGAAGGCCCTGATTCAAATCCCAACAGGGACGTTTCAGTGTGGAGATTGCATGATCTCCTCGTGCATGTGAGGGTTTTTTCCTAGTGTCCTCCCACAGTCCAAAAACAGGTTTCATAGGTTTGTTGATGACTCTAAATTGTCCCAAGGGGCTACTGTGACTGTGTGTCTTTGCAGCAGACTGGCGATGTGTCCAGAATGTACCCCACCTTCACCAAAAGGTGGCTGGGATAGGCTCCAGCAACCCCGCCTGTTCAGAACGGAGGGAAATCTTCCCCGTTTGCTGTGGTAATAACTACGATCTTGCATGTTTTATGTTTTTGCAGGTTCCTGGTGTTATTTCAGCCTCAAAGGGAAACTTCAGAAGCCACAAGAAATCAAATTTTCACAGTGAAAAAATATTTCCACTTGTACTTTTCGTTCTTTAGGTTTCCACTCAGCACGTCCGGCTGCAAGAAATCACTGACTGCCTTCATTTTGAAGCTGAGGAACTTTTAAATCTGATATTTTTTAGAAATAGTTCTAGAAGAATTTTAGATGGAAGTGTCTGCAAACTCTTATGTAGAAGAAATCATGTTAAAGGTTTTTCTTTACATTCATATTTATTGGTAAGTGGGACACAAGATTGTAGCCTCAAAATGCTGATGGAAGACTATCAGAAAACACTGAAATATACTGAAAGTCATAACCTCCTCCTTCCCTCCTTTCATGTTCCTGACGTGTAAAAAACCTCACAATCTTAAATTTGATACAAACTGAAAAGAAAACTGAACTTGTTCTCTGCAATCCTGCAGAACTGCTGTTTGTCTTTACCGGCAAAAGCGTCATTTCCTGCTGCCACACAGTTTCCATCAGAGCCACTATAAAGATGAGTTCCATTGTTTTTGAAGCATTTTTGAACGTTTCACGTCAGTGTCAGCGGCTGATCTGGGCTGCAGGTGGTGAACTTTAGGGTTTTCTGTGAGTCTGAGTAAAATACTGCAGGATGGTTCTGGCTGACGGTGTGTTTGGGTGGAGAGTGATGACAGTCCTGAGTGTTTTCCTCCCTCTGTACAGTGGTGAGTATGAGATAACCTTGAAGACTTTTAGGTTTTTGTGTTCTCTTTGATTCTTGAGATCAGAAAGTGATCCTGAGTACAGAAACTGCAGTACCGAGAGTACAAACAACAATTTAAGCTTCCTAAAAATGATTACAAAAGAGCAGATCAAAAGAAACTTTAACAATATCAAAAGTTTGGCTTTTTTTTTTTTACATTTTCTACAACATTTTCTAAAGAATCGATTCAAGTTTCTGTTTTATTAATTAGAAAAGTAAATATTTTGGGACAAATTAATAATGTTTGAACTTATTGACCTTTTTAAAAGGTTTTATTAAAAAAATATATATAGATGGGTTAAAAAGTTATAAAGAAAATACATAGATTCCCAGAAAAGAGCCTTGTGGTACCCCTTTTTTCTAACTGAGCCTGATTTAAAATAAATATGACATAAAAAGTAGATAAAAGCTTTTAAATGTGTTTTTATTTATTCATTTTGTAGGTTAAAATCTCAAAGTGACCATCAGTTGCATAAAAGTGCTCCCTTAAAAGCTCAGTTCTTGCTGTTTGTTTTGATGGAATTTGTTATTTAACTTGTCTTTACAACATTTTTAACTCAAAGCATTAGGAATAGGAAACTCTGTCTTTATGTTAACACTAGACTACATTTGTTTTCATATATGCTGCTGAAAAGAGTTGTAGAGGATTTATTTTAAAAATAAAAGGATCAATTTACCTCACATGTTAAGTGTGCCAATGCTAGAACCCTGTGGAACTCCATTTTCAATTTACAACCTACCTTAATCTAAATTCTTCATATTTTTTAAAGAAAGGATTTCTTTTGATCTTTAAATATCTGGTAACAGAAGACCAACTGAACAAATAAATATGCTGTTTGAACTTGTTTAAATTTTTAAAGGTTATAATATGTGATACAATACTTGCTTTCAAAGGGATTTAAAACTTAATTTATTTTTATAAAATGTAATTATCTGCTATTAAGGTTCTATTTTAATAATTTCCTTTTATATTAGTCTAGTAGTACAAGTACATCATATTCAGGTTTAGTTTATTTCTATTTTATTTGCCTAAGCTCACAGAAATGAAAACAAATCTAAATGAAATTGAGTAAAAACTAAAAAAGTCACTAAAACTGTTGTTGCTCATTTATTTTGGTCTTCTTGTGTCTGTGATGATGACCGGTTTTAACAGTCAGGATTTGTTTGGTTTGTGTACTTCATGGTGGGAGTGTGGGCAAAGGTCGTGGTCACGCCGTGGTCTCATGGTGGCGGCAGTTTTTTTTTTTTCTGTTAGTTTCTGTTTTTCTAAAGAAGGCACATTTACATTTTCCCTTCCAGCTGTGAAGGTGGTGCAGCCCTACAGGGTGGAGAGCACCGACGGCAGAGCACGGATCCAGTGTGTCTTTCACCCGCATAAAAACCCAGAAGATCTGAAAGTGACTCTGCTCAGAGGTCTCCACGGCCGTCAGGAGCTCTGCTCCTTCTTCCTTAACCTCACAGGCCAAACAGAGACACATGGAGGGAGACAGGGACGGGTGAGAACAAAGATTTTAGTGTCCTTTTTAGGTGAATATTATGTAACTGAAGAAAGAAAAAGACAGATCATGATGCAACACCTTTAAATATATATTTATATTGCACAAAAACCAAGACAGAAAATAACAAAAAATCTGTTTCAGGTGCAGTGCTCTGCTCAGACCACAGATGGCGCAGTAGAGGTCGCCCTGTCCAATCTGACAGCTTCAGACACCGACATCTACCGCTGCGAGATTCAAACCTTCTATCCGCCTCCATACCTGCAGCTCACCGGAAACGGCACGCTCGTCCATGTGATAGGTGAGGAGACCCTCTCCAGGTGTGTTCACGCTCACCTGCTGCTCCGTCTCATTTCCAACCTGTGCCTCCACCAACAGAGCGTCCTGACTGTCCTTCTGTGAATGCTCAGAGACAGCATGAGGAGGAAGAGGAGGAGGAGAAGAAAGAGGAGACGGTGACAGCAGCCAGCGCTCCTGTGGCTGTTCTGGTGACAGTAATCATCTGTGTCCTGGTGATCATCATCTACCTGCAGGTCAGAAGGTCACACCAAACAATCTCTCATTAACTTCACTCTGGAGTCTAAAACTTTAGGGATTCCCTTGGGGGTCCTTGATTTCGGCTTAATATGTTCGAATTAGAGACATTTGGAAGACAAAAATCAATAGTTAAGTGTACATTTTGAGGAAAAAGCTGAGTATTAAAATACAAAAATACTACTGATAAGTTTAAAGTTCCACTCCAACTATTTTTATTTATTTATTTTAAAGCCTTCTAAGTTGTCTTTTAATTATGATTATGCAGTTTTTAGGCAAAATCAGAAAACCTGTGTCGTTTTTTGAAGACATACTTTCTGTAGAGCAGCAGGAGCTCTTTAGAAATTCTCCACTGGACTGTGGGCGGGGCTGGCGCAGAAGTAAATCACGCATTCCTTTGTTCACCCATTGACTTACAGCTTTTCACAAGCCCAAGCTAAAAAAAACAAAAAAAAAAAAAAAAAAAAAAAAAACAAACTGCGATCCAGATTCCAGCTGAGACGAGGAAAACAAAGACATTCACGGATCTATTTTTTTGCAAGTGGATGCATCAGAATGGAGCAGCGCAGGAAGACTTTCACCCACCCATCGCAGTTTCTGTGTCACAAACTTGAGCTTTTTCAAATCGTGGGTTTTCATCTGCTCCCGATCCTTCAAGATCTAAATAAAGAAATACCCAGAAAGGCAGTTTTAATCTTAAATTATTTTATATATGTCCTCTATCATGACAAAAATGCTACAAAAACATACTAAAAACACCATTTGGATTAGACTGTTCCGTGGTATGGTACAGTCCGGTCTGGTACTTTAAGCATTTCCATTGCAAAATGGACCCTTAAAACCGTACCCACCCGAACTTCTTAAGGGCCGTAATTCAATTTTTACCAAATGTGCAAAAGCGGAATTGTAAACGCAATCTGGTCCTTCAGTCCAGAACTGCTGTGTAACATACGTATTTTTTAAAAATATGATCGGCACAAAACAAAATATATAAAATAATAATGGTAAATCATGAAGAAAATGTATTGGCCAATCTTAATTCCAACACATCTTGTTCCTAAAATATGTTCCCATTTTTTTCAAAACAGTTCAGCTTTCAAATAATAACCAGAATAAAACCATATTAACAAAAGATTATTTCTGTTCTCCCAGCTAAATTAATTTTTTTTTTAACTTGTAATTTTTTAAAATAACTTAAAATGTGTCCTGTCTGAGAAAAATCTGTTGCTTCTACCAATTTTTCATCATGCACACGTTTTTGGGTTTATAAAAAAGACTTACTGTGTAGATAGCTTGTTAAAAAAGAAATTTAATACACTAAAATACAGATTTTAATTTTTTTCTTACATAAAGTGTTTTTTTTCATCTGCAGATTGTTCAGTGTGAGCGAAACAGGAGGGAGGTGGTGAGGACGCCGCTGCCTTACGTTCATCACAGAGCCAGTCCCAGCTCATTTCTGACCAAAAGCATTGTATGAGCGTTCACAAACTTGTGCGTGTCTGCACACTTATGTACTTGTCAAGTACCTAATTCTGTTTACATTCTGGTAAACACATGTTGTATTGAAGCTGCAGCTTTGTTTAGGTGGAAGTACCATGTACAGATTATCACTCAGACTGAGATGGATCTAATTATTGATCTCAATGAAGTAGAAATCTTGTTCGTCATAACTGCTTATATTAATGTATTCATGTTGTATTTTCTTGAAAATGAAGTGCAAATGTTTTCATTTCTTAACATGACCTTTTTTTTAAAAAAAAAAAATAAGGGTTTATACTCTATGGAATTATAACGAAGAAAAAAACAAACTTGTTTGTAAATTAATTTTGCTTTTAAAAAGTAAAAGTATTTACCTATCTTTGTATTTTTGATCAATATTAAAAATCAATCTTTCTGTCCTATAATGCAGATAGTTAAAACACCTCTAAGTTATGATTTTGTTACATGTCAATCACTGATACTAAATGTTTTATTTTAAGACACTCGGAAAGAGGTGTCACTCCTTGTTGAATTAATCCCCCAAACCCCAAAATGCTGAAGTGGATGAGGTTGTTACGCTCCATAAAATCAGATCGGAGTGGTCATCTGTCTTTTACGAACTCTTCGATGATTTCTCTAATTTCCCTGCGGCTGTAGCGCGTGACAACTTAAGAGAACGACGAAAGTTCAAGTGCAAGAAAAAGAAAAAAGTTAAAAGATCAACACCTGTCTCGGAATGAACCCCTGTTGGATAACAGACTTTGATTGGTTGGATTTCTGAACCTTTAAAACTTAAGTGCTGGTGAGTTACCGCCCTTCTGCTGCTGGGTGTTAGCATACTTAGCTAAAGTTAGCAAAATCTCTCTGTTGCAGCATTGATGGAATTGGATTTTATTTTCAGTAAAACCAGTCTGAATATGAATGATGTTATAAATCCAATGACTTTGGTTTATTATCATGCTCTATTGGAGTTTAATGTATGTTACATTTGTAAATGTCTGAAAACATCTTATTTTAGCCTCAAAGAGTTGGATAAGCTAAAGTTGCCGCTCTATCTTTTTGTGTATGCAAAATTGGACGCCATATTGGATATTTCGAGATGTCTCCTGATGTGCCATGATTAGACGAGCTGGAAAAACAAGAACATGACTTTTCACAATTAAATTGTTACTGTCAGCTAGAACTTGAAGAAACATTTTAGGAAGTTCTGAGTGGGTTTACTCTCAATAATGTAGGTTTAGGCTGATGTTGTCGCCTATATAAAGTTAATGGAAGCTTTAGCCTTTGCACTATTTCCTTGTTTTCCAGCAAAACCACCAATCATTTTGATTCATAGAGGATGACCATGGTATTTGTATATGTGTTAGACCTCAGATCAGACCAGACAAAATAAAGCCAAACTCAAGCCAACATTATTCATAGTCTCAATGAATGTCTGCTGAGTTTAAAAAAAAACTCTGATGCCTCAGTTTGGATGGATTGATCCCATTTTTGCCCCAGTTTTGAGAAGGAACAGATGTTGCAACAATAAGCTTTATTCTCAACTGTCCTTATGGGGGGATAGGGGCTGAAAAATGAGTCAGCTTGTATGGGATATGCAGGTGACCTACACAAAGTATCTAGGTCGTAGATCTTTGTGTGAGTTTGTTGGGTGATAACGTTCATGCACATTTCTTTTTCTATTGTAGTGAACTCTTGTACACAAGGGTTAGTAAGGGAGAATAGGTGAGGTGCAGATGTGTGATATGGATTCGTCATTTTTTCCTCTGATGCTTCTTCCAGCAGGATAACATGCTATGTCATAGAGCTGGAATCATCTCAGAATGGTTTCTTGAACATGACAATGAGTTCACTGGACTCTAATGACCTCCACAGTCACCAGATCTCAATCCAGTAGATCATCTTTGGGATGTGATGAAATGGAAGCAGGGATGTCCCGATCCGATCACGTGATCGAAAATCAGGCTCCATCCCGTGGTTGATGACTCGATCGAAATCGGACGTTGGCCCCCCTATCAGAATCGGATATTTAATTTATTCTTATTATGATCAGCACTTTATATTTCAAGCTTACCATTCTGGATAAATACTCTACTAGATGTCTGCATGTCATGAACAGATGACAAAATGTCATTGCCATAAAACGAAGCAGAATACAGCAGCTGTTTAAACAGCATGCTAGCATAAACATTTCACTTAAGCTAACGATTTGATCACAGATTCAGACTTCCAGGATCAATAACTCTTTTAGAAACGCTTTAAACTGATAGTGTCTATTGGGTTGTCCTAACACAAACAACAACCTCTAAGGGTATTTCAACAGAAAAACGACAGAGTTTTTGTTAGTTTTTAATGTGAAGCTCTTCTTGCTGCAGACAAACAGGGGCTAAACAGCAGCTGCTAACTGCTAGCGGCGTGATTTAACTTCTTAGGACAAGAACTGTCCTTTGATATGGATGTTTTATTTATCTGACAGAGAAATAAAAGTTAAGAAAATTAACTACTGTGGTAATAAAACCGAAAAATTGATTTCTAAAGAGCTTAAAAAACGATTCACATAATCTTAAAAAAATATGCAAAAATAAAATAAAAAATGAATAAACAAAAACTAATAATGATATCAGTTATTCATGAAAACTCATCAAATTCATGCAAAAACAAAATCATAATTTATTTTTAAGAATTTTAAACGAGGACAGGAAATACATTTGGTTAAAAATGTTCAATAGTTCTAAAGATATTCAAGCTAAAGTCTCTAAACTTTCTCACGTGACTAATTATCACTTATATAACAAGAAAATTATATTTTTCCTAGTTTATATTTGCTCTATTTCTACTTGTTTATCCAAGCTACTTCACAGAAATGTTCTATTGAAGTTTTTAATGATAAAAGAAGGTTAATGAAATATAAATAAGAGACAACACAAATCTGTTTATTCAATTTGTTTATGTTTTAAATGTGTTACAAAAGTATCTGATCGGGACTCTGACTCTCAAAATCGAATGACTGAATCAGATCGGGCCCGAAAAAACCTGAACGGGACATCCCTAAATGGAAAATTAGATACATGATTTGCAGCTGAAAAATCTGCAGCAACTGTGTGATGCTATCATGGCATTATGAAGGAGTGTTTCCAGTACTTCATTGGATTTGTGCAACCAAAAATAAAGGCAGTTCTGAAGTCAAAACGGGGTCCAACCCAATAATTATGGATGTTCCGGTCAGGTTAATTTGTCCTCGATTCGACATCAAAAACATTTTTTTTTATTGGAGTGGTGTAAATGTGTGTGTGTGATTGAGGCCCTGTGACAGACTGGCGACCGGTCCAGGGTAACCCCTGCCTTTGCCCATCAGTATTGGGGTTAGGGTCTGGCCCCCCCGCGACCCCAAAAGGGACAAAGCGGACAAGAAGATTAATGAATGAATGTATTGGAGTGGACCTTTTAAAAACTTCATGGCTGATAATGAAAAGAGGAAATTAGACATTTATTATTTATATGTTTTAATTCATGTTCTCAGCTTTTCACGTCAGTTTTGTCTCTGCTTTTACTCTCTAGTTTGAGTTTTCAATTATCAAAGGTTCCTCTGATTTAGCTGATCACTTCCTCAGAATCTTTTCTATTCTTTACCCTTACTTTCAAAGTTTTTTTATATTACTGAAGGAACTTGAAGCAATTGAGTTCCGAATGCTGATGTGATCTGCCCTAGATCACAGTTTTTCTGTATTAACATTATACATTAACATTGTATGATTAATTTTAGTTATTTAACAGATGCTTTTATCCAAAACAAATACAAATGAACAAAAAAAGAAAACACTTGTTCATAGTGGCACAATGCTGGACCTTTTTTTTTCTTTAGGAGACAAGGTAGTCAAAAAATAATTTAGTTTTCAGTCTTTGGTTTAAGATTGTAAACAAAGCTGCTCTGCGTGCTGAGACGGTCATTCAATGCCGAAATGGTCATTTAATCCCTGTTGGATCAGAGAGCTGACAAGTTTAGCTTCTGATCTTTTGCCATGTTATGCAGAAACCACCAGATGTCGCTCATTTACAGATCAAAGTGTGCATTGAGGAGAATACACCTGGACCAGTGTGTTCGAGTACAGTGTAGTTTATCAGTCTTTAGGCAAGTTTCAGAGCTTTGAATCTGATAAGGGCTGTAATTGGAAGCTGAGGATTAAATTTTAGGCTTTTTAAAAACAATATCTGCATTCGGCTGCAAAGATACTTTTATTACTGTGAAATAAGAACAAATCTTCCAAATGCTGACAGTTATGTTGTAAAGATGGAAAGAAAAGAAGAGCTGAGTGTCATCTGCATAGAAGTGGGAAAAAAAACCACGTGAGCAAATGACTGTGCTCAGAGACTTTGACAGAGAAGAGGAGGGGGAACACTCTTGCAAAATTGGTAAGATCTGTATTTCTTCGTCTGCCGAGATCTTTGGACTGTTCAACTTATCAGGTTGAATTTCAACCAGTTCAGAGCCATTCGAGCATTACCAAATTCACATAAAATAGAACGAAGAATGAGATTAAGGGGGTCAAAGGCTTCAAAAATATCAAAACACAGGATTGGCCAATAGCTCAATCCAAACGAAGAGATTGGACTGTTTGGACAATTTCTGCGAAGTGTCCACATCTAAATTTTGATTTGTTTGTGTCAAACTTTTTCAACAACAGAAAGTTTGCTGTTTGAATAAAAGCTGCTTGTTTCAGAATTTTAGTTAGGAATGACAGTATCAAAACAAGTCACAAGACTTTCTACAATTAACGATCCAAGAGTTGATTTCTTTAGTACCTGCCTGACTCTAGCTCGTGTAAGTGTGGTGGAGAGAGTACCAGTAAATGGACACAACGTTTTTTGTGTTACAGTCAGGGTTTACATGAATGCAATGGCTTGTAGATAAAAAGAAGAGGATTGGCACAAGTAATGGGGTGACAAGAGACTAATCCGAATGCTAATTCTGCAGTCAGACAGACGAAAGTTGAAATGCCTGAAGTGTGGCAAGATTGTTTGTCAGTTAAAAAACCAAGTGCTAATGTTTGCCCCTGTAGTATTGAAAACTCAGCATGCAGGAGGGAGAGGAAGTAGGGATTAAAACATCTGAAAGTGTTTCTTGGACTCTATGTTGTTACTAATTTTGTCATGGTTGTTAGAAAGTTTTTTTAATTTTTTTAGTAGCACTGTTTGAAAAAAGCCATAAGAACTCTGAAAGTCAGCTAAAAAAGGGAGTTTTTGTCTTTTCTCAGTTCTGCTCAGCTGATCTTAGAATGATCCGTTGATAAGGTATCGGATCTGGAAACCTTTATGTCCTTCCTCTTGCAAGGCCACTGGATAAATCTACGGAAAACAAGAACATTTTGTTATTGCACACAAGAAATATTCAAAACAACTCTTGCATTATCCTATACTTCTCCTGTCAAAGTTTAAATGTTTGTCCAAAGGTGTGTGGCTGGTTGAGAGTTCTCACAGACTTGACAGCTTAACTGGGGTCAATGCAGAGCAAAGACAGATGTGAAATACATGACCAGGGCTCTCTTTATATTGAACCCAAACTGCATCCACAGATTCCCAACTAAGAAATGACACAATGACTGTCAGGTTTCAGAAAGCCCCGCTCGATGGTGCAAACATGGAAATTCTTTTACAGAAGTTCAAGCAAAGATCAACTACTGTGACTTCTGGAAATGAAGAAAAGATTCTACATCTAGTCAGCCAACACCAGCTCTGTAATGTTACAAAGATTATGTCACAAAAATTCTATTATAAATAAGAATTTCTTATTTTGTTGTATTTATCCACCACTTCTTAAAGTCAGTTCATTAGAATCATAGAATCAATGTCTAACAGCACCACTGTCTCCAAATGAACACTTTCTGTTGTTGCTATAAGTCCAGCAGGTTTATCCTCCAGTTCTGTCTGGATCCTGTTTAAAATTGTCACAATTTCTTCTGCCTCATCACCATAAGCTTAACGTTATACAGACTGGAATGAACAGAAGTGACCAAGGGGTGAGGGTGGGGGTGTCTCGTATCGCATGCGATTTTTTTAAATTTATTTATTTATTTATTTTTTTACCCCGTATGCAGACGGTGGAGTAATAGCATAAAAAAATGAAATTCACCAAAAGATGGGCTAATAAGCATAATTAGTTTGACGCTAACCATCTAACTGGTGCTCGCCAAAGAGGATAAAATGCTTGCAGGTGGCGAGTGCTGTGACCTGTGATGACAATTTTAAACTATTGTAAGTTTATAAAGGACAATTAAGAAAAAAAATCAAACAAGTAAAATGGTGTAAAGTGCTTTAAATGTCTGGAACAAGTCCTTGAACCCTGCTGATCATTCAGAATTCTTAGTACTTTAAAGTAAATTACAGTTATAAAATATTCTGAGGATTTTTCCGAATCAAAAGCTGAAAAAAATTCTGAAGATGCTAGAATATGATTCTCCTGAACTCAAGATGAGACGAGGATGTGAGCAGAGTTGTTTTTAAATTTAAATTTTCTCACATTTTTGTCCTTTGTCTTAAAAATGCTGTAAAAAGAAAATGAATTCTGAGGAATGAGAAAATCTGAATACAAACATTATAAAACCTAATTTGTGCTGCTGGTTAGGGCTGCCACGATTATTCGACTAATTGACAACTAATTGACTATTAAAATAGTCGACGAATAATTTGGTCGTTGACGTCGAAGCGTCGTTTTTTGTTTGTTTTTTTTCCTTGATTTGATCTTAAAACTACGGTTCGCGCTTTCTAATGCCGGGTCTGCTGTTCTCTTTGTCACACATGCGCAGTGGTGCTAATCCGGTCAGCAGTGACGTCACAGGAAGTTCTCGGTAGGCTCATAGCAACACGCTAGCTAAAAAATGTGGGAAACATAAGGAAAATAAAAGAGGAAAAAGTGTCAAATTTAATTTCTGCAAGACAGAACTTGTGTTCCATGAGAGCACTATGTTGATAAATGATCACCTGAAGATGAAGCATGTTGTGACTGAGTTTGATCATGGTGAACAGAGAGCTTCCTCTAGCTAAGCTAACATCGGCGCTAACACAGCTAGCTCTGCCGCGGCTTTCATTACTGCGCAGTTTGGAGATGAACCAGAAGATCTGCAGGAGATCTGTGTCTATGGCGCTTCTGTCTGCATAGTGAACGTTTTATAATCTGCGCTCTTCTAACCAAACACCGCGAGGACGGCGTCGATAATGAGTTTACGCTGGAAATGAACCGCTCGTCCAAGGCTTCATTCATATTCCGCGCCGGGATCACATAGTTCGGTTCGAAGAGCAGATTATGAAACATTCACCGCGCAGACAGAGAGGCTGTGTGTCGTACAGATCTGCCGCAGAGTTATGGAACGATTTAAAACTACGAGTCCCAGAAGTGAAGGAGCTCACCTAAAAGTCCAGAGCTAAGTTTACAAGTGTAGCATTACATTATCTGCATTAAGCTACAAGTAAATGTAACTTAAAGTCACAAAACGACAACAAACAGCAAAACAACCACAACATTAAAGAAGTAACACAGATTTATGGGTTCTCCCCCAAACTGAACAATATGAAGTACCGGTCTGCGCATGTGCAGTGGATGTAGGTGGTGAAAGAATGAAAGTACTGTTGTTCATTCTAACATCCCATGCTTTTCTCCCTTTTTAAAATATAAATTTCCCCATTTTTATTTATTTTCTTTGTTTATCTGGGCATCCTCAGGTTTTATATAGGAATATCTTCAGTTCAAAGATGTCATTAGTGTTTTGCTTTAATAAATGGGCCCCAGTGAGCAAATATTTTGAGTGTATTTATATCTGCAAATAGCTTTTGAAATACTTTATACATGTTTTATTAAATATATGTTTTAAAGCTTTAAAAAAGGATTGCAGGCTTTAATAAGTTTTCTGTAGTTGATTCAGATTACCTCATTTGATTTAAATCTTATTTTAATGCCAGAAACAAATGAAGGAGAAAAGCTGCATGATTCATTAAAAGATTAATAAACTATTGTTTTTATTTTAGTTAGAATAGAGCTTAAAGACCTCAAGTTTAAAGATAATGATGGTTAAGATGAGCGTTTTACATCCAGTCACCGCACGAACCGATTAGTCGACTAATCGAAAAAAATAGTCGGAGATTAGTCGACTATTGAAATAATCGTTTGTGGCAGCACTACTGCTGGTGCATATTTATTGTGATATATTTTATCATTTTTGTTTTTACGAAGAAAACATGAATCTGCTTTGCTCTTTGTTTTGCCTGAAAGATAAAGTTTTATCTAACAGACTAACCAGAACACCAGGTTCAAACTATCAGTGCTGACTGTGGTTTCCTTTCAACTGATGCACAAAAAAAGCAGCTGAAGCTCAAGTGCTAAAAAACAGGATGTAAAAAAAAAAAAACTCTGCTGACAGTAGTGATACAAGATCATTTTGCATGCTTAGCAGCGATGATGGATGATAATAAATGTGTGAAGAAGCAGCTGGGTGAAAAAACATCTTCTTTGGTTTTCTTTTTGAGTTTTACTAAAATATAAACATGTTTTAGGTTCTGTGTAACCCTTCTGTAATAAGTTTGATTTCTTAGGGATGTGCAGCTTTAAAATGCCATATAATTTCATGTCAATATTTTTTAATGAAAAACAGTAAAAAAAAAAGAATTAGTTTAAACATTAAAAGTTTCCTTAAAATAGCTTCAGTGTAATTTTGAAAGTTTAAAGTTTAGCTGAATGATCATAAACCCCAGGTTTTTTTTGCTACTTAATTTAAAAATAGTATAATAAACTAAAAATGTCTGAATCTATTTGTTGTCATCAATGGATCTTAGGTCTTAATACTTACAGATAAAGTTCTAAATACTTCAAATTGGATTTTAGGGGTTGAATAATCTTTTTTGGAAGTTAAAGACCCACTCTAATGAAACTCGTGTGTCTGTGTTTTTTTTAACATGTTCTTGTTGCATTTTCTCCTGATGAAGATCGTGTATAAAGAAAATTATGATTTTAAACAACGTTCTTTTTATTTAAATTGAAGTGATTCAGGAGGAGATGAAAACATTTTATTTAAAAAAACTTGTTGTTGTGCACAAACCACAATCGGCAGGCCACAAAATCAAATCAAATCAAACTTCATTCATAAAAGCGCATTTTATACTCTCAGCAACTCAAAACGCTTCACATTTAAAAACAAAACATACACAGTAAAAGCCCAACCCACACTTCACACACACACACCCTACCCATAACACCTACACCCATGACCCCACACACAATACTTAAAAAGAAAATTGAGAAACTTGTAAAATAAACTTAATATAAACTTAAACTTAACTCTGCTGTGAGGAAACAGTATTGAGGATTCTATCATACCAGGGACCAGCTCAGTCAAAGGAACATCGGCATGGCACCCACCCAGACCGGGACAGCAACGGAGTCCACTCCACAGCTGTGAGGCTGCAGTGCAGGACTCCAGCCGCCCCGGCAACGGCGAGAACCACGGCAACGGCCCCAGACCAAGCAGACAAGCCCTGATATGATAGAACCCACAGGAAACACTGGGGTTAAAACCAATGTAAAATGCTTAAATGAAATACATAAAATGCATTCAAAACGCAAAATCAAAAATAGGTATAAATTCATAAGATAAAATGAAATAAACTAATATATTAAAACTAAAAGAATAAATAGGCAGATAAGATCAACTAAAAGCAGAATTTAAAAGGTGAGTCTTAAGCCTCTTCTTAAAAACCTAATAATTAGTCATAAAATTGATTGGAAAATACACATGTCAATACACACTAGTAAATAATTCCATTATAACTCTTAATCATAAATAAGCGTAAGACGAGAAAAGGAGAGTTGCGCGGCGCTTGCAAGTAAGAGCAGGGGCGTGCTCTCAGTCATTGTCTTGAGTTTGAGTTCTTTTGTTTTGTAAAAAATGTTTTTGTTAAAATGTTTCACCTGAAGCTTTTGCATGGAGCTACGAAGTATTCTTATTTGTTTCTTAAGTATAAATAATTGATTTGTTGGTTATATTTTGTTCACATTTTTAAGTTTTTATATGTATATATATATATATATGAGATGATCTTATAATCGTGAACTGAGTGAAATGATGATCAAATCTATTGTCAGAACTGCTTATTATCACGTTTACTGTTTCAGTTTACTGTTTCATCGTGACTTTACACTACATCAAGTGCTAAACACTTCAGGGAACTCCTTCAAGATTGTTGGAAAACCATTACAGGTTGCTACCTCTTACAACAAATTATTTAATTACAATTAATACGATAATTTGACTGCCCTTTAAAAAAGGGCTTCTTATACTTTCACTGTGAAAAACCGAAACAGACAATAAATGATTAAAACAAGAAAAAGAGAGAAACCGAGTCTAACCTGCCAACTTGGCCGAAACAAAAATGTGGAGCGTCTCCTTGGACTTCAAACCACACACAGGTAAGTCAGTTTGATTTTCAAATTTTTAAAAGAGATGATTAAATAAATAGTTTTTCTTAAATGTATTTAATCATTTGTAATTTTTGATAAAGAAAGTAAAAAGGAGGGAGTGAAATCTGATTACCAAAAATCAAATTTGGTATGAAAATTTTGGAGATTTTGTTTGTTGGTCATGTCTCTACAACTTATCCTTGGTTAAAGTGTATCGTAACAGTTTGACAAACAACAGTACAAATAGTTCCATTCATTTTAGACTCGTGTTTTATTTAGAACTCCAAGATATTTTTATCATTACAACACATTGTTTGCGAGTAGAAATATACTTCTTCACATTTTAAATGTGGTTTAAATCTATAGCAAGTTATATTTAAAAAACATGAATTTGTAGGGTTTGAACCCTAACCTACAACATAATCTACTAGCTCAGCTTGCACAAAAGGAAGTTGATGAACAAAGTGACTCTTGATCAGAAAGTGGTTTGCTTTACAAAAAGTGTTGTTCTGTTTGTAAAGCAACACAAATGGGCAACTGTAAGATGACAGGAAATAGCTTAAAGTTATCACCCAAAGATATCACCTCTCAAGCACGAGTTTGATTACTATCGCAGCTCTTGACGTGTCACGGCTTTAATATCCTGTGGTTGAGTTCATCTTGAGTAGTAGTCTTCATGATCTGATGGCTCAGTTTCATGTGTGATTTTTCACAGCTTGAAGAAGCAGCCGGGCAGAGATGAGACCCTACGTCCTGACGGTCATCTTTATCGCTCAAATGAGCCATGGTAGGACTCCATTTGATCATATATTAACACATTGCTCATGTTTTGATGCTTCTTGTAAGGAATTTATTACTACTGTACCTTGATTAAAAAAAAAGAGCAAAAACTTGTAACTTGATTCATTGTTATGCTTGACTTCACAGGCTACAAAGTTACCCAGTCTGTGTTTCAGAACATCTACCCAAATCAGTCAGCCATTATCGTCTGTGAACACTCGGCTCAATCTGGAAGAGTTGAAGATTTTCGACTAAACAGTGTTTGTGGGTAAGTGACCTGTCAAAATCATATTTTTCTTCTGTTCTGGTCTTAGTGCTCAGCTTGGTCCGGTTTATCTCAAATCATGTTTTAGTTGTCGGATAGTTCTGATTGCATTTAACTCTGAAGACTTGAGACTTAAAGTCTAAACATGACACATCCGATCCCAAGCTTCTTTCGCGTTTGTGCTAGTTTTTCTTTGATAGTTTTTATGCTGGAGTTATTTTGGTAGAAATTGTCCTCCAAGCAGTGGACTAGTGTGAGTGTCTGTCCTCAACTTGGAAAAGTGTGAGTCTGAATCCATCAGAGATGGATAAGGGATATAAAAATAAGAGTACAGGTTGACCTCCTTGGTGTGAAGTCAATCATTTGTCTCTGAATGTTGCCAAGAAAATATTGTGATTATTTGGTGCAGCACTATGCCATGAACACTTTTTCTGTAGAGATGAGGAAGAAGTAGGGCTTGGCGATATAGATATTTTTTATATCACAATCTAGTTTTTTATTTCACGTGATAATGATATAAGAGAAATGTGTAATCATCAGTAGGTTGTTCAAAGTTAAATTTTTCAGATTACTAAAAAAGCCATATATATTGCAAACTAAATTCAAAATTAAAGCAAAAGCTTCAAGTTTCAAAAGAGAATATAAAGCTGCTTGATCAGTTCCATTTAAAAAATAAAGCATTAATTCTATAAATAAATTCTAATGTTTTCAAGTTTCACTAGTAAACATAAAATTGACAAACATTTTTTTTACTTTGCTGACCGCACACAAATGCTTCGTGCCCGGGGTGTCTACATGATACATGCATTCCCATAGGATGCCTGAAGAATTCCCCCACAAACTGCACTCTGATTGTCTGATTCCCTCATCTCCAACAGTCAAGCTGCTCACAAAGCGCACGCACGTGTCACGTAAGCAGAACTAACGGGAGTGCTTTTCAACTTTGAAAAAAAAAAAATCTACAAAAGATACCTAACTCACCTTTACATGTTGTACAGCGCACACCACGACCTGTTGGCAGCAGCATGCCCATAGAAAAAAATGTGCACAAACATTCATTCTATTTGCTTTGCACAGCTTTTTGCCCATTGCAGGGAGGTGTTGAACTCTTTGACTGAATCAGCTGTTTAGTCCAGATGATTATAAAGAGGATTATCCATGATAGAGTCTAGTTTCTTTAACATCCTCATCCACCACAGTCGCACGCTAGGCCATCCCAGCATGGAGCCGGATCGTCACTTTGTCGATCTTTTTCCTGTCAGTGCATCCAACCCCCTGCATTGAATTAACTAAATATATTTGTTATGTTTGTTTACATATTATGTTTAGAAACCAACCAAGACCTGTAATCTCTTTTTGTATTTCAGAACAAAAACAACAATTCTCTGCCAGAAGGGAAGTTCAAACTGTGGAAATATTTTTTATCAAACTCCTTTAAACAAGGTCGTCTTCTTGCTGTTCAACATTGGAGAGGAGGCCATGCAGGTGTCCTACCAGTGTGAGTTTACACTAGAGATAAACGATCTGTTTCTGACAGAAACTGGAGAACCAATCAAACTACAACCAGGTATGTTGATGTTATCTGGAGAGTTTCTGCTGAAGTTTGTGGTTTTAAAATTCTCTACATTTAGTTTGATAACAGTCATAACCAGAACAGGTGAATGTTTTTTTACAATCCATCTGCTTTCCACATTAACTATTTAGTCTACTAACTCCTAGCTCCATTAAAAGAGCAGCTGGTTCCAAATTCTTCATCTGTTATTTGAAGGTCTGAAAGGGTTTTGACACGGAAGACCAACAAATAACACAACATAAAATCTAAACCCACAAGTGAAACATGTTAAAATAGACCTGAAAATGTCAAAACTGCAGAATAATAATTGAAATACTGAAAAAATATATTTTTCTGTGAGCATCTTCATGATCTAAAAAACAGAAAAAGCTTCAAATAAATAGAACTAAGGATTGAAACAGTGCAACAAATTTGTTCTTTGAACTTTTAATGTGCGATGCCTTGTTTGATCAAGCTCATTTTAGGGCGCTATATAAATAAATAAAAAAAAATTAAAATCAGATCTGCTGCTAAATTAGCATCTGTCACTTTTTGACATGTGTGGGAGAGATAAACCCATATCACTTTAGCATCACGCTTGACCCTATAAATAATTATTTTACAAATTAAAAAAATCCTAATTTCGTTTTTGCCCTTTTGTAAAATATTGACAGAAATAACGTACTGTTTTTATACATATTTTCGTACAAAATTACTGTTGTTAATATTTTTTTTAACTTTTCCATAACTTCTATCAGCTAAATTTAGGTTTTTAGACGGAAATACTCTCCTAATTCATGTGACTTTCTGCCTTCTTAGACTTAAAAATGAATTAATGGGAAAAACTTTTTACCACATTTAAGCTAAAAATAGAAAAAGAGTCAATCAGGTGTTTATAAAGATACATGTCCTAAGCAGTTCCTATGAGCTTTTCTTTTTTGACCCAAATACTTTTTTCTCACGTTTTCACACTGACTTGTTTATTTTTAATTTTACTTTTATTAGTCTGACATAAATTCTCTCTGTATGATTATTGAACTTTGTGATTGATTAGTAAATTATATGGTAGAAGCAGGAAATAATTCCACTTTTCTCTCATCAGTTCAAAAGGAAACGAGGAGACAGAGTACCATGCCCCCAACTCCTCTCTCTCCTCCTCCTCCTCCTCATCTTAAGTCAGAGGCTCCTCTGGTGATGTGGATCCTGATTGGTCTGCTGGTCTTGATGCTCCTGTACAGTGGCTTTGTCACCTGCTGCTACATTAGACTCATGGTGAATGTTTTCTGAATGATTCAGGGGAACAGGACAAACCTGATCCAAACCTGATCCTGCTCGGATCAGAAGAATGACTCCTGTGCAAACATCTAAGCTGCAGAGCTGGGAAAAATGAAACGGAGAAAAGCAGCTTTGTGCTCATTACATGCAGAGTTTCACTGTTTTCTCCCTCCTTCATTTGCATGTTCTGGGCTGCACCTTGGCTGATTGAAGATACCTGTCAGGCATATTCTAAAACAAATTTGCGGATTTTTGTGTGACTGTTTTATGTTTTTCCTGTTATTTCACAGAGAAGCAACCAGGACAGGGAGAACCCCACCTACGTGGAAATGAGGAAAGTTCCTCTGTCCCAAAACAACATCTACTATAATTAGAGGTTTGACCCGACTGCAGTTCTGCACCCGTGCTGAGCTTCATGCTGGTGTCATGTCAAAGATGAGCAGCAGGGGGCGATAAATCCCACCTGCACACATGGGGAGTTCACAGTTTTCCAATTTGGCATCATGGAATTTAATTATTAACGCTTTACTTCAACGTAGCATCTATGTATTTATTTGTATGTAGCTTTAAATTTTTTTAAATATTTTTATACTTTCTAACTTTTCTTAGAAACTTTACTTATCCATACAGTATTACTGTTTTGTTACATTTCCTAAATACTGTCAATGGCTTTGTTTTGTTGCTTTAAAAATAAAAGCAAACATAACCCTTGTGCAATGCTAGGCATGTTTACATTAAAAGTGGGGTCACCTGGAACCTATAAGACAGCGCTCTGAACTCTTTTTTTTCCAAGGATTTTTTATCTTTACTGGTGTCCGTGGCAGACATAAAATCCTGTCCACCTTTGTCATGGAGGATCATACATCAATATAAGAGTGGGGTCATAAGAAAGCACAAACAAGAACTGTTTTAAATTAGTGTCAGAATTCTGGGATTTCTTCCCAACAAACATCTAAACAAGCATCTAAAACTGTTTAGAAAAAAAGGTTTCTTTTGCGAGCTTGTTGAAATACTTTCCATGAATGGAGGAGAGTGATAGATTTCTCACCAAAAGTTAACATTCCAACTGTCACATGTTTTCAAAGGTGACAGAAAAGAGAAACATGCTTGCACGAAAAAAAAATGCTCATGAAAGTGTTTTCAAAACTTTTTTTAAAAATTGAAATATAAAATCATCTAATTACTAGATTGTTTTTTTTGTAGTAAAATGTAGCTTTCAAAATAGCTTTCAAAGTTGCTGAAAACTGACTAAATTCCTTTAAGAAGTAACTGTCTGCTTTGAAATTATAAAGATTTACATTACTTTTTTTGTGTAGTATGTTTTACCTCAGATAAGATGATTGAATATGCAAGTTTCCATCAGTTATCAATCATCTAATCAAATGAGCCAAATTTAGAAATTCTATCAATCTTCTTCCGTTCATCTGGGACCAGGTCGTGGGGGCAGGAGTCTAAGCAAAGATGCCCAGACTTCCCTCTCCCCGGCCACTTCCTCCAGCTCCTCTGGGGGGACCCCGAGGCGTTCCCAGGCCAGCCGAGAGACGTAGTCTTTCTAGCGTGTTTTTGGGTCTTCCCCTGGGCCTCCGCCCCGTGGGACATGACCGGAACACCTCCCCAAGGAGGCGTCCAGGAGGCATCCAGACCGGATGCCCGAGCCACCTCAACTGGCTCCTCTGGATGTGGAGGAGTAGCAGCTCTACTTCCAGCTCTCTGCGGTTGACCGGGCTTCTCACTGTATCTCTTTGTGTCCGCTGCCTCTCTTCTGACATGCGTCAAATTTGCTACTCGGTGCCTTGATGCTCCTGCCACCGAGCAACCGTCTCTTTTTTCTTGAATTCATTCGTTGCCACATCATGGAAAACATGTATGATGTTGAGCGAGTAGCTGGGGTTTATATGTTTATGTTGGGATCCCTCTCCTTTTGTGGAGAGAGAGGGCCACCAGGTCCAGGAAGCCAACATCCAAAGGACATGGCCGACGTTACAGAGGGCCTGGTTCCACATACTAGGGATGGGGTAAGAGACTGATAATCAGAGGTCCCACTTTTCTTGTGTAAGGTACGTGTTTGTTTTTGTTTGTGTGTGTTGAAGTGTCTATTGTTGAGGTTTAAAGGGTGTGTGTACTAAAGGGTGTTGTTAAAATTAGTGAGGAGGGCACTGAGAAGAGATCTCCTGCTGGCTCACAGGGATGTCCAAGGACCCCCTACCAAGGGTTCTTCATGTTTTAAGGTGCAACCATGGGGCAAAAAGCATTCTTGGTGAAGATCTATTCTTGGCAGTGACAATGTACGACACAAATACGCTATTTTAGTCTTAGGAGCCCCATATTTTGGTATTTGAGAAAAAACTAGCCATTTATCTTTCGTTTTCTCTTTTTATTACCTATACAACTCCCGCCTTACTCTTTGTTCTTGTGCATACACAGATGGACATGAGAGGCAGGAGAAGACTTTCAGGGGTGAGAAATACAGGAAGTTAAGGCACATCTTTAAATATTCTCTAATATTAAATCATCTCTATCAAATACATGATTTGCTTCTTTCTAATTATTGCATTAGTGGACATCTGCTACAGCCCATTTATGACTCATCCTTTGTTTCCTTTATCTGTGTTCAGATTCTGTGTTTCAAAAGGAAACAGCCTGCAGGCGTTTGTGTGACAAAGCATTCCTGCATGTCAGCACAAACAACGGCTGAAAAGGAAGATTATACAGGAATAGAAGTGTCGACACCAGAACACCACACTTCAAAACGGTGAAAAACTTACTGGAAAAAAAAAAAACCTAAACACAGTTGGAAAGTATTGCATCACCTGTTGTTTGGATGTAACTCCTGCCTTCATGAGTTCAACACCTTTAATTTGAAATGATTCCTTTGAGGTGAGCCTCCAAGCTTCGTCTAAAAGGTGTGAATCCTCTGTGCGACAGACTCATGCGAGAGCCATTATCGACTCGGATGGGTTTGTTTATCTCAGTGTCTCGTATGCATCAGTTCCTCATGGACTTACAATTGCAGGGTGGGTGCTTTTGTGGAGATGAAAAGTTCCAAAACAAAGTATTGTTGAGATCATCTTTATCAAATGAAGGGACTGAAACTTTATCATAGCATTTGGATTTGAAGTTCATTAAAAAGTAAAACCTTTTTGTTTCCTTTAACAATATAGAACCTAAGCTAGTTCAACAGATCACCATCAACTCATTGGTCCAGCTCGTTAGTGTATACGCAATACATTAAAGATTATAAAATATGAACAAATTAACGGTTATTGTGCCAGTTTACAAAAAAGCAAAAAAGTATAGTATCATTAACCCTTATTTAAGCTCTGAACAACTGGAACAGTGGAAGAAAAAAGGACTCTTATGCAATCTGTTCCTTCTACACAAGCACAAGAACAATAGTAACATCACATCTTTCTAAAGGCACATGCCCATCCCCTCCCAAACCCATTGTTATCCTGTAGGTTATTGGAGGATAATACTTTTTGGATGTTTCTTTTCTTTTTTGATCTCATTTAGGTTTTTATGGTTCCTGTTCTGGTTTCAGGTTTTTTTGTCACTGTTATTTTCTATCACTTCCCAGCTGTCTGCTGTTTCCTCGATCATCATCTTTTGAGTGTCCCATCTCTATTTCAGCTTTTTAGCTTCTCTGCTGCTTGTCACCAGCTCAGTTAAATGGTAAAAAAAAAAGGTAAATGGCGTATACTTGTATAGCGCTTTCTACCCTCCTTCGAGGGCCCAAAGCGCTTCACAGTCACAGACCCATTCACCCATTCACGCACACATTCATACACTGATGGTGGCTCCGCTGCCGAACACTGTCGCCAACCTCCCACCAGAGGCAACTCGGGGTACAATGTCTTGCCCAAGGACACTTCGACACATGGGCGGGCAAGGCGGGAGTCGAACCTGCTCACTTCTGATCAGGAGTCAACCGCCCTATCGCTGCACCACGGCCGCCCAGTTCTTCCTTGTTTCATAAGTTGCTCATCTTTAAGCTCCTTTTGTGAGTTTTTACGTTTCCTGCCACACTCCTGGCCTTTTATATTTTTGGATTTTCACCACAGGCTCCCTGGATCTCCAACACTTCTAGCAGAACGTTTTCTCTCCATGCTGACTTACTTCTGAACATGGTTTTCATCTCACACTTCAGGTACATTCAGCTGATGTCCAGAATGAAAACAGTATGACAAAGGATGGATGTTCTGTCCTCAGCAGGCTCCACCTCTCACTACCCTCCTTCACTTCTCACTGGCAGTCTCAAAGGGACTTTTCTTTTTTTTTTAACCAAACGGTCCTCATAGATGGCTGCTGGCTCCTTGGTTTAACCATAGTACAATATTTAGCTTATGTTTTCATGGCGATCATTTGGATTGACAGATTTGTGGTCATTATTAGTGAAGGTATGTTTGTCAGGGGGGAATGGGGGCCATTAAAGGGCTGGACCTTAAAGGTTTGGTGGGTTGAGGTCTTCACTGAGACAATGATTACAAGAGACACCCTGACTGGTCAACTGCTTTGGTCCTGTCGGCATATGACCAGAGCTCTCGGTGGGTCTTCCTTACCTGTGGGACCAGCTTCTTATCTCTTTGTGTGGGATGAGGGGTTAATGCCTGGGGGGCTGCTCTTCATGTGATGGGGCGCCTGGGGCGACTTTGGGCCTTGGACTGGGGGATGGCTGTTTTGTCAATTTCGCCTTTTATCCCACAGCAAAATATACTCCAACTCACACAAATACACACATTACACAAGAAAGGTGGGACCTCTGATCTTCAGTCCCCTACCCCAAATGCAAAGAAACACAGCTAAAGCAGTTTGAACTGGAATGCAAAGGGAGTTTTGTGTGTTAAAAGACGGCTTTCTTGAAGAAAAGTTACAAAAGATGATGAGTTTGCCAGGAATAAAAAACAAGTCAGTCATCGTGACAGTAAGGCTGCTGTTTTGCACAAAGTTATGAAACAAAATGTACCTGAGTGAACACATTGACCACAAAAACACCACAACCCGCCTGCCTGTGTCTTAGCTACAGCCTGTAAAGCAGGTTCACTCTTCACATTCAGACAACTCAACAAAGACGCTCGCTGTGATCTGTCAAAGCTTCAGCTTCCATGACCTGAGCGCACTGATCAAAGCTCCAACGAGTCATCCGCGTAATCCTTTAAAAGCTAACTGTCAGCAATGATTTCTGCAGGCCTGTCAGAAGGATTAAAGATGAACATTAATGACTCCAACCAATCCAGATTTTCTTCATTCTGAAAAATGGAATTTGTGTGTTTTTTTTTTTGTGTTTTTTTTTTTTTTTTTGCAATGTTTTTACCAGATACTTCGTGTTTGAATGCTGTGAAATTCAAGGTTCATCTGTTTTTCTCCTCATAGTAAAGTCTTGAATTATCATGAAATGAGAGGTTCCTCCAGATGTATTGAAAAGGACATTCTTGTCTGTGTAAAGACCTGGTGACCCGTCGTTGATGTAGTAACTGTGTAACTTGTCTTTGGTGTGACTCGTCTTTTGTGTAACCTGTCTTTGTTCAAAGACTACTGGAACAGGCTTAACAAATTGCTTTGTTCCTCTTTTGGCATATCCCTTCAGGGTTCAACACATTTGGTTTGGCAAGGATTTTTATACCGGATGCCCTTTCTGACACAACTCTGTATTTTATCCGGGCTGGGAACCAACACAGGGAGATCCAGACTTGGGCCTCCTTGTGGCTACATAGTTGGGCAGTAACGTGAAGGCTCTCGCCAAAGGACCAAGACCGGATTCAGCTCATCACGCCCCCTGGAAAATGAATCCTGATTGCCCAAGCATCAGGCCTGCATGCAGCCAACCGAGACATCCAGTCACTAATTAAGACAAGCTTAATTTTTAATGAAACCAACTTCAAATCAGAAATGTACTGCAGACCAACTCATATCAGAGGTAGTACAACTTCTTACACAAGAAATTCATTGATTTTTAAGGGCATTTTTTGTAACTTGTTTCAAGCTTTTGCACTAAGTTTTTGAATTTCAGTTCAAAAAGGTGACTGAACCATTTCAACTAAAACAGGAACTTCTTCCTCCACCTGCAACTGTGAACATTACTAGAAATCAATGAACAAGCTACTTCAGCTGTGGGAGGGGTAGAGTCACTGCCTCTCACAGCTGAAGTGGGATAAAATAGTTGTTGAGAGAGTACCGGTGTCATGGAGCAACCTGCTGCTACCATCTCCAGCCACCAGAGGGAGCGCTCACCACCTACCACCACCTGGACTCACCAGCTCAGCTGTTCCCCATCACCTCATCACCTCCTCAGCATTTAGTCTGGCTCCACACTCCACTCCCCGCGAAGCTTTGCATGTGCCTCTCTGCCTGCATCGCCGAGCGTTCTCCTCCTGTTCTCACCTTCTGTTTTCCTCTGACCCTGCCTCGCCTGGCCCCTGCCCTCACCCTCGCCTGGATTCTGACCACTCTGGATTTCCTGTCTGTCCCAACTCTAGCTTTGTGGACTTTCACCTATGCATCACGCCCATTGCCCTGTCTTCACCAAATAAACCTGCTGCACGTGGAACCATCTGTCTGCCTGTTTCGTGACAACCGGAATGTGCCAAATATTCAACAACTCTGGAAAAAGTTAGTACCTAAGCCACCTTTCTAGTCCTTTAACACCAGAGCTTTAGCTTTATTCTTAGAACTACAGTAACTGTTCAACTGTTTAGGTAATTCATGTAATATCAACTTTATGCTATGCAACACTTTACAGTAGTGAAGTGTTTACACAGTTTTTTGGGGCTTTTAGAATCCTTTGGAATCTCTTGAGTTTTGATTGGGTGTGTTCCAATCTGGTTTTGTCTTTGTTGTCTCCAAACTTTGAACATTTCATGTCTGACTACGATGGATTTGACTCGTTCCATCCATCTGTTTAGCCCTTCATTCTCTTGTTTTGTTCTCAAAGCCTCATTATTCCGCATCGGGACCCACAATGGTCCATCACTTACCTTAGGAAGGACTTGAAAAAGTGATGTTTGACTCTTCTGAAAGACATCTTCCTCATGGGAATGAGAGACCGACCAATGGATCAGATCCCAAAGGTGTAGGACAAATCTACAGATCCAGCCCCGTACCTGGGAGGGAGGTGCGACGAGGAGTCAGACATAAAAGAGTTACGCGCTGAAGAGTTCTCCCACTTTCTCCAAGGATGCAGACCCAGGAGAAAGAAGCTGGTCTCTGTTTTCCACATCTGCAGAACTCCTCCTGCAGGAGAAGCGGGCGTCCTCCTGCAGAGTCCATGTTAATGTACATCACTCTGTCTTCCATGTCTGTGCTCACTGTGGCTCTCAACCTGCTGGTCATCATCTCCATCTCACACTTCAAGTATTCTGAATGGCTGCAGAACAGAAAATCTTGTGTGTAAATGAGGTTTTACTCAGTGGTGTTCCTGTGTTGCTCCTGCAGGCGACTCCAAACTCCCACCAACCTCCTCCTCCTCTCTCTGGCCGTCTCAGACTTCTTTGTGGGCCTCCTGGTTGTCTTTCAGATCCTGCTCATAGACGGTTGCTGGTTTCTGGGTGACGTCATGTGTGTGGGCTATTATATTGTGGACTACGTCATCACATCTGCCTCGGTGGAGACGGTGGTGCTCATATCGGTTGACTGTTACGTGGCGATCTGCGAGCCTCTTCAGTACTTCATGAAGGTGACGAAGAGGCGGGTTTGCATCTCTGTGTCAGGGTGCTGGATATTCTCCTTCCTCTGCGTCTTCATCGTGATGAAGGACAACCTGCGGCAGCCTGGCCGCCATAACTCCTGCTACGGGGAGTGCGTGGTTGTGTTCGACCAGTTTTCTGGGCTGGTAGATATTCTGTTCTTCTTCATCGGGCCTGTGTCGGTGGTGGTGGTTCTGTACGTAAGGGTGTTCGTGGTGGCTGTGTCTCAGGCTCGAGCCATGCGCTCCCACCCGCTCTCCGTTCATGGCTCGGCGAGGGTCACCCTGAAGAAATCTGACCTCAAATCAGCCAGAACTCTGGGACTGGTGGGGCTGGCTTTCCTCATTTGTCTCTGCCCATATTTCTCTCTCACTCTAACAGGGTCGGAGGTCGAGTTCCAGGCATCCTCCTTCGCCTTCGTTCTCTTCTACTTCAACTCACTCCTGAACCCTCTGATCTACGCTCTGTTTTACCCCTGGTTCCGAAAATCTGCAAAACTCATTGTCACTCTTCAGGTCCTGAGACCCGGCTCCTCTCAGATCAACGTGGAGTAAAACAAAGACTGAGATTTTTTTAAAAAGGTCACAATTTTCTTTAAAAAAAATTAGAGTCAGATCTAGTATGAAATCAAAACAGTCAAAACAATAAATGATTGTTTCAATTATTCAACAGATTCAGAGAGAAAATGCTTCTTCAAAATGGAGATTTTGCTATTTAAACTGAATTTAAACATAGTTTTTAAAAACATTTCTTTTAGAGCAATAAAATTAAGAATTGAAAATAATAATTTAATTTATAATCTAGTATACCGGTGCTTAAATATATTTCTTCTAAAGACAAATAATTATTCAAAGTATTACAAAAGCCTCATTGTAATTCTGACAAAATAATGTTTTGTTTTAAAATGAGTATAATCTAAGCATCTAAGGAAAATCTCTGATTTTTTTATGTTTAGAAAACATCATGTTTGGTTTATTGGTTTATATAAAACAATAAAAACATAGATATATTAAATCTAGTTAAGATTTTAAATAATAAATCTTTTGGAGAATAAAGGAACTGAAGGAGGATGATGTCATCATTTTGACATTATAGTTGATCCAAATCATAAGTGAAGTGTTTATACATACAATATACATAAAATATAATTATTGTCAAATAGTTTGTTGATTTGGTTGAGGTTCTCTCAAAAGATGAACTGGAAACTTCACTGAGGAGGAACGGACCTCCTCAGCAGGCACCTGGACATCTTTGTTTAGTCATAAATAATAAAGGAGTTTTGTTTTCCACATCTGCTCAGCTCCTGCAGAAGAAACTGACATAATCCTTCAGTTCATCCCACTGTTCTCCATGTTCCTGTGTGTCTGTTCGCAAGGCTTTAGGTGTGATGGTTTCACCTAAACTGCTGTCTGAACCCTCTGAAGTGAACCAGGATTCTTTAGAAACTGCATCTGTAGATCACGTAGAGAAAGTACACAGCGTTCCTCCATCTTCCTAATGTTCAGACAGTAGGATTTTCCTGGTGGATCTGAAAAGGCCTGATTGTTCAATGTTCACAAACACAAATCCTTTTTTTTTTCTTTTCCATAGAATCATTTTATCGACAATAAATGAAATGTTGATTGTTTTTTGAGGAAATATGTTTTAATGTTTATAATAGAGGAGAAGATGAGAGAAAAAATCATATTCATGTTCATGTTTTATTGGTTTAGTTTGCCATTTGTACTGTTAATATAATGAAAAACATAAACAACTAATAAAATGATGAAGCCTGAAGAAAATTGTGAAGCTTATTCAATGCATTTCCTTGGAAATATTAATAAATACATAGATTAAAACCTCAGAGATCCATCAAAGACTGAAATCTTTGAAGTGAGTTTCTGAATAAAAAAATATATTAATAAAGAGATCCTCTGTATTTTTTCCTTAATTTGGGATAATTATACTAAATAAATAAAATGATTCGAAATTATTTTAAAAAGATAAGCATCTTCTCCTTCAGTAAAAAATTAAAAGAGCTGTTTTTTTTCATTTATTCATCCTGATCAGGGGCGAACTTACCATCAGGAAGAGGAGGGTGATTGCCTGGGGCCCCCAAAACTCTGTGGCCCCTGAGCTGAACACTTAATATAAGTGTCTAAAATAAATGTTATGTCCATCATTGTTTAACTCTGTCATTAAAAAATAAATAATCAATTAAATGGTGTAAGACTGATCATAAGAAAATGTTTTATCCTCCCCCACCTCTTTGGAATGGAATATTCCAGAAAACAGAATTCAGAATTGCGACGGTTTTGGAATTGGTTCTTTAGTTTCTTATTAATATACGTTTAAACCAGGAACGTGCAGGTGGGGGAGGCACCTCACCTGCCGTCATCAGATATATTAATAATAAAATAAATATGCGTCTACTTACCTGTTCCTTAAATGCAATTTCTACTTTAGAGCCTCATTTTGTGTATATCCTGTTGAATTTCAGTGGATGTTGTGAGGTCTGCTTCCCAGCAGTCTCTTCATTATTTTTGTTTTTAAAAACTCATCAAAACATTTGGATTATTGATAGTGATGCTGTCTGATAGAGGACCAATAAAGAAGTTATTCAACATTTTAACCCAAGTAAGGATGTTTTTTTTTTGTTCCTTTTTTAAAGATTAAAACAACTCCTGCAGGAACCACATTTTAGCTATTTACCTCAAACTGCTAAGTCTGCCACCGATGAAACTTGTGTTTTTTACATGTTCTTGTACCATTTTTGTAATGGTGGAGGGCATATAAAAAGAAAATTAAGCTCTAATTTACATTTCTGAGTATTTCTTTATTAAAAACTTTTTTATTAGGGAGCAAAAGCAAAAAAAAAAGGCTTTGCAAGTGTTTTTTGTGAGAAATTAACATGATAATACACTTAAAAGCTCAAAAAAAGTTGATTCTGCATGATGTATGCCCTTTAAATGTTAAGTGAAAAGAATGAAGGCAGTACCAAGTGTGTTCTATTTATTTGGATTTATTGTTACAAAACTTCTTCCTTACAAGACTGCCTTCAGGGTCTTCAGTGTTCGCTTGAGACTTATTGACTGTATCTGAGAGCTGGACCGAGTCAGTGTTATGTCATTCATAGAAAATGTTTACTTCCAACTCCAACCAAATGAAGTCAATGCAGTCAGGAAGACATGAACTCAGCACTTCATGTGTGACTTTCTGTTTGTCAGCTTCAGAAGAGCCTTAAAGCTCAGGTTGTGCTCGTCGTTCATTTCTGCATCAGGAGAGTCTGCTGATGCTGCTCTACAGAGTTCCTGACATCAAAGACGTTCCGAAAGCCACAAACATTCCTTAATTGTTCATCTACCATTGTCGTGTGATTGCGTTAATTACAGAGGTAAAGATGGAATGTTCCCTGCAGAAGCTGAAGAACTACATTCTGAATGAAGAGGCTGACAGTACATGCATGTCAGCTGTTTGTGCTGCAGCTGTGTGTTGACCGAGAGGCTCCAGCGAGACTTGTCCTCCACCGCAGAGCTCTCCATCATTCTTCTGCATCGTCACAGGTCAGAAAGCTTCAGTTTGGCTCATTTCTGCTCATTATTGATCGTTCATTTTTATTCATTAGGCGTCTTTGGGAGCAGATTCCCTGCAGAAAGTCATGGATTTGTCAGTTTTAGCAAAGCTTTCGTAAACATTGACATGTTCCTTGTGAGGTTAGGAGAATAAGGCGATTGAAGATGAGATAATAAATTATTACTTATTAAAAAAATATTATATACTTTTTTCACAGGAATCTTACAGACTAAAGCAGACATGAAGTTCCTCAGGGTGTTCCTGACTGCTTGCAGCTTTCTGTCCGGTGAGGAACCTGATTTATGAAACATTTATGTCAGTTTCATCTCACTTTGATAGTTTATTCACCAGAATAAAAGTTTTAAAAGTGCTCACCTTTTTTTTTTTTAGATTTTCCTTTAAAATCACATCATGTTTTTTTTTTATTTTAGTCATTTTATTAGTATTTTCTTTTATAATTTTGCTTCTTTTGTATTTTGAAGACACATCAAAGGGATAGAGAAGTTTCTACGTTCTCCTCCGTCGTTTTAAGCTCTCCTCAAAGACAAAAATTCATTCTTCTTTCAGGTGCAGCTTCCACTAGTCAAACATTCAGAAGTTCTGGGGAGATTAACATCAGTTCTTGCCCCATTCACTTCTACGGACAGAGATACGAGAAAGCTTATGTGAGTGTCGACCTGTGTTCATGTGGTTATTTTATACTCAAAACCTCACAGTAACGTGAAATGATACTAACTAGTTTGAGTCCAATTCCAGAAAGTTCTTCTTCTGTCCCAGAAGTCCTCATTTGTCTAAATGTTTTGTAGAAAATCCAGATGTTTCTGACTTTTCAGAAAATAATGAAGTATTTATTTTTTCTGTCTCCTGCTGTGGAGCAGGTGGACTTCAGCGCAGACGGGTTTGCGCTCTGCTTCAAAGCCTCGTACGGTCAAGGGATCGACAACGACTGCATCCTGATGTCCGGTGGGACGGCGGACTGAGGGGACCTGTCGGTGCTCACGAAGGAAATCCCAACCGGATCCGGAGTCCACAAACTTCTGCCCAACCTCCAGTCTGCAGGGAAATGTGTCAACGTCATCCCGCTGAAGGACAGCAACATGTCCCAGGTGAGTTTTACCGTCAGTGTAAACCTCTTTTACTCATGAGGAAGAATTAACTTAAAAATCCTCCACATTTCCACAGGTTCAGCAAGTCGAACTCGGAAATTTTGGAGCTCAATCAATCCTGGGAATCAGGACATATTCTGGATATAACGACGACAGCGTGGTGCGTATCTGAAGTACAATCTGAATCAGAACACCTGAGGACTGGGTGTGCGTGCACTGTGGAAGGGGCGGGGCTTGTGGCTTTGTTTGTTGCTCATCAGAAAGACAGGAGCTCAAATTAGGATCTTAATTACATCATTATGTAAGCTAAAAGCTGTACTTACATTTATGGTTAACATGACGTGTTAAATTTCTTCTCTGCACTTTGACTTAGAAACAAATAAAAAGATGTGAGAATGAAACTAAAATCGGTCATTTCCTTCTGAGGAAACTGAAGCAGCATACTTTGACAAAAGTTGACTCTAATCTCTAATCTGGTGTCTTCTAGGAAGCAGATGCTCTTGTCAACGGCCTCTGGGTTTCCAGACAGACGTTCCAGGCGTCTGAAACAAACAGAGGCGTCATTACTGACATGAGTGGATGCAGACTCTCAGGTTAGATTTTCTGATGTAAATTGTGTTTTTTACATCTTCTTGTGGCATTTTTCTGATGATGGAGGACAAATATAAATAAAATAATCGTAAAATTACACTTCTAAGTATTTTTCATTGTAATTCAATTTCAATTCAATTCAATTCAAAAAATGTTATTAATCCCTGAGGAGCAATTCTATTGTGATTGTGGTGAATCAGGAGAAAACAGCTGGAAAAGGCCTGTAGCAGTGACGTAGGTGCTACAATCGGTGGGATATCATCTTCCTGCTTCGCTCCATTCTGATGCATCCACCGTCAGACGAATATATCCGTGAACGTCTTTGTTTTCCGCGTCTGAGCTGGAATCTGGATCAAAACTGTACAGCTGGATTGCTCCGACTTTGCTCACCATTTTATTGCACCGCTAATGTTAAGTTAGGGGCTGTAAGCTAGTGGGAGAGAGTGTAAACAAAGGAATGATGGGAAATGAGGGCAGGCTTTCTTCATGCCAACAACTGAGAGGCAAATTTCTACTGAACTCCTGCCTCTCTGCAGAAACTACAGTGGAAAATGACACAGATTTCTTGATTTCTTTATTCATAATTAAAAAACTCTATAGAGAATGATTTGAAAACAGGTCAAAAGATGATCGGAGTGATACTCTGATCCGAGAAAACCATCGGATTTTATAATCCCGCTGTAATCCGTGTTCCACACTTTCAGGCTCGGTTTATCTGACCAACACGACCATTCAGGACCCGAGCACCTGCTCCACCATAACCTGCGATGCCAACGGGGTTGCAACAGCCGTCTCTGACTGTGGACCTACAGAGCGTTGCCGTGGTGACGGGAGGTAGATAGTTGAGGACATTTCAGAATCGTTTTGAGGCCCGTTTCCCTAAATCTCCTGAATTTTGCCTCCTCATCAGCTGTGCCTTGAACTTTGTGTGCTCCGTGACCGGCTCCACCATCATCGACTTCAGTGGACGGCTGAACTCCGTCCCTGACCGCTGTGGGTACTCTCTGCTGAGCTCCCCCTCCCTGCCTGGCCTGCAGGTGATGGGGGTCCTCAAGGAGAGGCGACGCAGAGACATGAGCTTTCTGGATCAGGTGATCCTGAGTCTGGATGGGAACCTGATTTCTCTGGAGCAAGGTGGCAGAGTTAAGGTACTAATAAACTATATTTAGTGCTCTCAAACTGAAATCTACGGTGTCCCTGAAGTCCAAATCACTTAAACAAATCACTCAATGTACTAAAAATCACAACGACAAATAAAAAAGCAAAACAACAGAAAAACATTTGATTTTCGAAATCACAACAAAATTCACAAATGAACAAAAATAATTTCCAGAAATCAAAATGAAATGTCAAAAAAAGAAACAAAAAAAGGAAACAAGAAAAGGTCTGTACTCTGAGACATCACTGATCGGATGATGAGGTTTGAGTTTTGAAGATGAAGGAAAGCAGATCGATGTTTTATCTTAACTGAAAAAGCCTTTGAACTCTTGTTGAATCCTTGTATACTTTTTTCTCAACGGTTAACAATGACTTGTGTGAGGAAATCACACTGTTTTGCTTTTGTTTTTCTTAATGTGAAAAGGACTTCCTTCATGCTGAGTCTCATGTATGGATACACGTAGTAATGTCTGTTACCGAGTGTTCATGTGGTGAACCAAACTGCAATTTTAAAAGCACAAACTCCCCGTTTAAGAACAGTAACGCTACTAAGGAACGATGTGGATTTCCTTTGGCTCCTCCCTCTGTGGGACAGTCGATCTTCCCTGCAATACTTCTGCTTAGAAGGGTTAAAAAAATCTTTCAAAAGTGGAAAAAATACAGAACAGTGTTTTCTACTGGTCTCGGTGTACTATCACTGTTTCTAATGTATTTTATTCACTCTAATAAACTTAAATTGTTACAAAGAAACTGAAATCTTTAATCATCTTTTCTGTCCTGAAGCTCGACGGCAGAGATCTGCTGCTCAACTCTGATCCTCAGCTCTTCCACGGTGTGGAGCTCTCCAAAGACCAGGCGGATGTAAAGGCAAAGATCACAGCCTCCAACTTCACAGTGACAGTCGTCTTTGATGGATCCACGGCAACGATCCACCTGACAGGTGAGGTCACATGAAGGCCTTCATCTTTCACACAGTCGAGACCATGGAGTCTCTAACATGATGTTTTCAAACGGATACGTGATGTTTGTTCCATTATTTAACATAGATAAACCCCCATTATCCTGTTTTTAAGGAGAATCTTTTAATTGTGTTTTAGACTGGATATTGTCTTATTAAATATTTAAAATGTGTTAGAAAGTTCTTCACAACTCCACACAAGTAAGAACAAACCAAACATGAACCTTCAACATAACACCATTTGGAAAAGCAACTTTTACCTTCAGATGTAGTTTAAGTGAAGCTTTGTGCTCAAGATAACGAGGAAAATGTAAATTTTAAGGCTTAGTAGGAGAAGTCATTTTTTAAAGGAAGAAGTTGCAAATAAATACAGTTTAGCCTCTCATGCCAAAAAGTTTATGCAAACATACTCCTGCCGTGTTCGAGAAGTCTTTACTTACCGTTCCATTTCTCTCTGTCTGCTTAACGTCTGGACAAAAACGTTAAAAGAAACGCAGACAAAGGAGAAACTTCCAGGAGCAAAGAAAGAACAAATTCAAGAACAAACCACACATTTTTATATTCTTTCAGCCAATTCTGCAGATCAAGTTGCACCAGTGTCATCTCAGTTAAACTCTTCAAAGCAGTTGATGTTTCAGCAGAATTTCCTGTCAAACATTATTGACTTTTCACACAATCTGTCTTGGATCCAAAGGACCAAATGGAGCAACTTTCCAGGGTTTATGTGAAGATTCAGCAACGACTTTGAGCCAAGTCAGAGTCTCTCAGTACAGCGCTGCAGAGTAAGACGGTTTTAATTCATTCATTAAATGTTCTCAAGGGTTTTTTTAAGGATTGTTTTTGTTTTCACGCAGCTGTAACACCATCTATGCAGATGCTGCCGACAACTCCATAAACTGCACCAACACGGCTCAATGGTAAATGCTGATGAACCAAAGCTGGGAGACGTCCCGTCTTTCCTCGTCACTCCAATGGTTTGATTTCTTTTTCGGTTTAACAGGTGTGGCGTCCTGCAGACGACGCCCTTTGACACGTGTAACTCCAACATCGACCCTCAGCCCTTCATCAGTGCCTGTTCAGAAACCTTGTGCAAATACCCATCACAGGACGGGCTGGAGTGCCAGTTCCTGGAGGCCTACGCCGAGGCCTGCCGACTCCACAGCAGTGTGAGGGTGGAGGGCTGGAGGATGCCGACCAGCTGCTGTACGGCCTTTGCTACACCCGTCCTTCTCAATCCCTTTGTTCCCACTTCCTTTTCATTTAAACGTTAAAAGTTTAATGGTATTTTAGGGAGTCTTCTCCTATATTTGTTTTAGAGCAGATGGGTTTTTTAAAAATATTACGAAAGCGTTAAAAAAGAGAACTTACTTATGACCGCCTCCTGTTTGAGTCGTGGTTCTGCTACAGAACGGATGCAGGACCTTCAATCCATTCTAACGAATCGTTCTTAAACTTTCAGAAAAGCCCCATACCATCACACTACCACCACCATTTTTAATTGAAGCTTCAGTGTTTCTTTTTTCTTTAGACTCCAAATGTTACAGGATCCAAAACTTCCACAAAATTCCTCTTTTGTCTCTTGACCTTGAATTAGTCTGCCCAAGTCTGGGGGTTTTGAGAGTTTGAGGTGTCGTATCCCCTCCAGGACCTTAAAACGCTTAGAAAACCATCTTCTGTTCTGGGATGTCTTATACATTTTATGTTAAATGCTTTTCCTGACACTACTCTCTGCATTTACCGGGCTTGGGACAGGCACAAGCAAGACATACTGGTGTGAGCCCAGTTGAGGCTACATTCATCTTGTTTTTTTCTTTTTGTTTCTGTCTATTTGTCTTTGATTTTAACTATTTTTTTTTGTTTGTTTTAGTTTTTTTGGTCATTTTTATTTCTTAAGTCAATTGTGGATTTTTTAAGAAGTTTTGGAGATAATCCAGATGTTTCTATGTGTTCCTTTTGCTCAGCAGCATCTTTCTCCTTCAATTCTTCCATGGATCTACAGTACCTAAATTCAGGAATATCTTTTTGGTTGTTGAATCGTGACCTCTGACCTTAGCTGGGTCATGTGAGACCTTTTTCTGCTTCTTCATGACCTCCTGGATGATTCTTCCTTGTGTTTTTTGCGCTTAAATTTTTCTCTGTGTTGAAGTCTTTGAAACCTTTCCACACAGTCTTTGCTTCTCGTCTCGTTTTCATATTTCTTTAACCTGTTTTATAACAAGTTTTCCTTTGAGATCATTTATCTGCTTTAATTGTTCGGATCAGTGATGTCACAGTTGAGTTCAGATAAATATAATCATAGCGGATTCATGATGTTTTCAGCTTTTTCAATGGATTTTCTGTTTGCAGCTGGAGTACAGCGGGCAGCCTGTCAGAGCTGCAGCTCTCATGAGTTCTGTGGTCTGGACACTCACAGTCAGAAGCTTCGCTGTCATTGCCGCGCCATTTTTGCCTCTAAGTACAAACCAACAGGCAGCTTTGGTGAGTCATCAGAGGACAAAAAACACAATCTCTCATTGGTCTTCTCCTCGTTTTTATCTTAGTATTCTGTGTCTTTATAAAATGCTTTGATAGGTTTCAAATCAGACTTTTAATCTGCTGTGGTTTTAATGCTACAGTTCACAAGAACAAAGCAGGGAAGCAAAACTTTCTTTGTTCCGTGTGAATCTCAGGTGAGCCGTTGGTTTGTGAGAAGAAATCTGCCTCGGTGGTTCTGGCCAACTGTCTCCTGGAGGACGAAAGCATCGACTACACCACCTTACACCTCAATGACCAGACCTGCAAAGGAGAAATGGACAACGTGACCCACATGGTGACCTTTGGCTTCGACACTGAGAGGCCATGTGGAACCCTGATCATGGTGGGTGTCTTCTTTAGATTAAAATAAAGACTTCAATGAATAAATAAAAAAAACAATAAAAATCTCAGATCTCTGAAGGCCTAATAGTTAAGAAGTCGCCTGTGTCATGAGCCCAAACCATCATCCTCCCACCCCCATCTAAATATCCATTTTTAAGGGGTTCTAACTTGAAGAATTAAATAAAGTTCTGAGCACGAGAGAAGTTTACAGAACAGTAAACCACACACCAAATGTGTCAGACTTCTACCATTCATCCACTGAATCATTTTTAGGGGTCACAAGGTTGCTGGAGCCTATCCCAGCTACACTTATGCAAAGATCACTAGTCCTTTGCAGGGTTACACAACCACACACATACACACTTGGGGACGATTTATAGTCATCGGTGAAGCTATGAAGCCGGTTTTAGGACAGTGGGAGGAAACCGGATAACCTGCGTATGAATGAGGAGAACATACAAACTTCACACACGTCAGTGTTTATGATGAAGACAAATAAACTCAAGATGAATCTGCAGGCGAACGACTCACAAATCATCTACAAGAACGCCATCATGACAAAGTCAGCGACGTCTGGCGCGATCGTCCGTCATGAGAAGCTGCATGTGGACTTCTCCTGTTACCTCAGCCAACCAGAGGTGAAGAGTTTGGCCATGCGGTTCAAGCACAGGTGAGGAGGTCAATCGAGACCGGCTCCTTAATGTATAAACTTTACTGTAATGCTCAGTGTTTTGAAGGCCTACGTTCAAAATTGGTTCTGAAATACTAAGTGGGCGTGGCCAATGCTGACTGACTGATGTAATCAGAGCCGGATGGACAGTTTTATCATCTACTTTCTTTTTTCTTCCTCAACAATCTTTCTCCTCAATTATTTCAGTTCTCAGCTACTGTTTCTGAGCTGCTTTAATAATTATCTGTAAATTATTGGACCAAAAACAAACTTTTTATCGCTGTCTTAAGGCAGTGGTCCTCAACCTTTTTAACAGACCAGCCTCTGTACGAGACTGAAGTCGGAATCTGATTCATTATTTTTCATGCTTCCAGTTTCTCTTAACTTTTGAGGGTGAAGTTTATCTTCTTCGTATATAAAATATCTGCAGCAGCTTTAAACTTTATTTGTACACCATTAAAATTTCTCCATAAATCCATAACTGCAAAAGTGGAAGCCGAAAAATCAGACACCAACTTCAGCCTTTAATGACTATTAAGGAGCAACAGAAAGAGAAAAATAGTCATTAAAATTGGTAATGCTACTAATAAAGTTTGAGCAACTTTATTAGCATTACACAGCCGGTTTATTATGTGTTATTGTTATGATCTGTGGGAACAATGAATCCTTATTTGGAGTAAGGACTCCTTTTTTGTCTTTTATTTTGAAGTCTTCTTTTGTTTCCTCTTTTTAGCCATACTTTCTGAATAGGTTTATTTTTTTGTCGATGTGACTATGTATGAACATGTTTATGGTCAGATGTGTTGGAGGTTGTCCAGTAGTTT
Source organism: Oryzias melastigma (assembly GCF_002922805.2). Taxonomy (NCBI): domain Eukaryota; kingdom Metazoa; phylum Chordata; class Actinopteri; order Beloniformes; family Adrianichthyidae; genus Oryzias; species Oryzias melastigma. The sequence continues at coordinate 25,187,641 of NC_050532.1, read as the reverse complement.
CCCAAAAAAACTTTCTTCTGGATAAGATTATACATTAAATGGAAAAAAAAATGCAGGTTGGTTCCATCCGTCATAAGGAAAGAAACCTGTTTGGATGTACTCATGTTGAGTTTGTCAGAATTCCAGTAAATAAGTCAGTTCTCTGTTTCAGCTCGGTGATCCAGCACGTTTCCTCTGGGGAGTGGAGCTACAATCTGACCATGAAAGCATTCACCAGCTCAGACCTCACAACACAGTTAGATGAAAGAAGCGAACTTGACCTGAACCAACAAATCTGCGTGGAGCTGAAGACGGAGGGACTTGATGGCAATGCGGTTTCCGTGGTTACGGACTCCTGCTGGGCGACCGATCAGCCGTCACCGACTGGAAACCTGAGATACGACCTGGTGAAGAACGGGTGAGAACCTCGAAAGGGTTTGCAAAGATCGGATCTGTCTTTGCGTCTCTTTCCCAGACTCTGTCATCTCTGTTTGCCTCCACAGCTGCCCCAACCCCATTGATGAAACCGTGAAGGTGACGGGCAACGGGCAGGGAACCTCCAACCACTTCTGCTTCAACACCTTCCAGTTTTCTGGCAGGAACAGCGAAGTCTTCCTGCACTGCAGAGTAGAGCTGTGCATCAAACAGGGGGATAACTGTGTCCAGGTGAGCTCCATTAGGGTCGGGGTCAGTGGCTGGGGTGGAATGGAATACACTTTTTTGCTTTTAAATGTTCAATTTTGCTCAATGAGCTGGCGTGGTTCATGAAACGCGGTTTATAAATAAAGATTTCTTTTTTTGTGCATTTCTTGACTTTAACAAGTTCTTTAGTACAAAAATCAAATAAATTATTTTTCTTTAAAGCCCCTGCATTTTGTAGTTTTAGTCAGGATTTATTCTCAACTGCATTTGCGCTGTTAAAAATATTTACATTGAAGTAATGTTTAATAGTACCGTATGCAGCAAAAATCTACTTTCTCGCTGCTTATGTTTCGTATAAGTGTTGACTCCGACTTGTCGCTCAATACGGTCAAAACCTTCCCTCGTCTGAGCCCTGTTTTTCCAGAACCAACACTAAAAGGGCTTCTCTCTCTTCATCTCTCCAGAGGTGCAGTCTGGGCCGGAGGAGGCGGCGCTCGGCCCTACCCCGATACGAGGACCGAAACCCCGCCCTCATCTCTGTGGCCTGGATGTTCTAGGTACAGTCAGCTCATACAATATTCAGCTTACATTATTCACATAAACATTAAAAAGAATTGAATATATCTTATAATTGTAAATGCAAATATGGACAGAATGATACTTACATTTGTTATATTTCTAGGTTTCTGTGGAAACTTAAGCCGTCCCAAAATAAAGAAAATGTTCCTGCACTTTTTACATCCTTCATTTAAAATTCTAATCATGTGGATTAACGTCTTTGATCCAAAATAGAATTAAGTAAATGTTTCTTTTATGACTGTTCAGGTATTTTCTTATGTGGGAAATGTTCTTTCAATCCCTGAGCAGTCTGCAGTGTGGCCCCACATGGTCCTGAATGTCTAAAGCTCAGATGATCTCTGACATGATTTTAAATAAATTATTTCAAATTCATCTTTTTTGCTTTTTTCTTTTGATTTTCACATCTGCCTGAATTTATGTGGATCTTAAACCAACAACCTCCAGATGAAAAACGTCTTCAGTGTTTTCACTTCAGAACAGATTTTTGTTTTTATTTGTAAATATGAATCTCCAAATGTTTTGTGGTTTACTTACATATATTGTACATTAGTGTCTGCAGGCTGTGATCAGCGCATAACAGTAGCCTCACACTGAAAAAAGAAGTCTTCAAAACAGTTTAGAAATATAGAATATTGTGCTTTTTTCCTTGTCATAGAAAAAAAAATCTACAAAAGTGGTACATTTGCCTTGGTGTGATTTCATAAAATAATATGTGTTACAGTTTAAAACTAAACTGTTGCATCCTTGAACCAAGAAAGTGATATTTGATCCACCACACTGCAAAGTGTTGAGATCAAAATGTCCTAAATTGCAAAGGAAATTTTTCAGGATAAAAAATAAAACTTTCAAAGTTACAAATAAGAACATTAAATATTTGTTTTCAAAATAAGTTTTTGCATTTGCAGCACATATGTTTTCATATATGTCGTCTCTCATCTTACTTCCTCCCTATCTTTTGAATCTTCCAGGAAGGAGGAGTCACTCAGTCCAGTTCTCACATACAGTCAATGAATTAAACCCATTATTTTTCTATTGTAAATCTTATCTCAAATGTTCAGTTCAATAAAAACTTTCTATTTTGTTCACCTTTTGCAGCCAAGTATAAGATTCTCAGTTTACAACATTTTAGGTCCATTTGGAACAACAGTCTCAAAACATTAATCAGGATTAATCACAATGTTTTACCGGATCAATTTTACATGACATTGTGCAGCTTTTGATAAATAAAAGGCCACAGAGAAAATGTTACTTCATTGTTTATTGTCTGAAATGTTTAAATGTATAAATTGTTATAACTCAGAAAGTGACTGAGGGTGTTCCTAGACTGGAAATGTCTGTTGGTCCGGACTGAGTTCACTTATTTGTCCCGAAACGAGTCCTGAACCTTGTGTTTTAGTCTATCAGAGGTTTCTGTTTCAGACCAAACTTTGTAAACAAAACCATGTGACTAAAGATCTCCTCAGTCATTGGCCAGCAGTTATGGGGGCGGGTCAAAACAGGAGAGAAAAATGGATTCGCTGCGGTCTGCAAATGCTTTCCAGGATTTTTCACTTATTCAAACTTTTTATTTTGCTGATGGATTTTGAGCGTCTGTATGAAGGTTCAACACATTTCACTGCTGGTTTGGTACCGCGGAGGAATCCTGCCTGACGGTTACTGGAGATGCTACGGATACAGGTACACACGCTAATAAGTGTTTGTGACATGTGGATTGTCGATAGAATCAATGTGGATCAGTTTAAAAAAAAAGTTGTTTTATTGAGCATGAATTCATCCGACCACATTTTAATGAGTTCTCATCGTTGTGATGTTATGGCTTTGATTTTAATTCTGTTGGAACTACAATGGAGCTTTTAAGATGACGTCACGGCAGCACCTCGTGAGCGTTCCGCATAACGAGACACAGTGGTGTTAAAATAAACGTTCTAGCAAGTAAACAGTTGGAACAATTATTTCCTTTTGGCTAACATGACAATCGATGCTCTACATTTGTCCATGGCTCACCGATCGACGTGTTTACATCACATAACTGTCGGCTACGGTGGCCATTTTGGTTCAGTTGTTCTGCTCTCGGTTTGAAAGATGGGTGAGAAAGCGGTTCCTGGTTGCGGACCACAGTTAATTTGCGCGTATTCAGACTAAAACTTTATCCCGGATTATCGGGGGAAACAAACTCTGGTTCTCTTTAAGCGGACCAAATGTGTCCACCCTAAGATTAAAGTACTAAAAGTCGATTAAATATTTATTACTTTTGTAGATGACCATGGTATAAGCAGGATAGTGCCCGACAAAATGTGCATTTTCAGAAATAATGTGGAAGACAACGTTAATAAACATTAACGCATTCACTTTTTTTTTTTTAATTGATCCCCTGCGTTAGCCCTAATTTGAAGACACTGCAAAGGTTAATGTGATTTAGTTTGTTTTATTTTATTTATGTTTTTATTTTTTCAGGTTTTCTTTGTGCTTCTCCTCAAGTCATCAGAGGATTCCTGTTTTTTTCATCTTCATCATCACATCAGAAAGTTCTAGTAAAGTTGGTTCCCCTGTGATTCTCTGGGTCGTCCCCCTGTGGTCATCCTCACACTCAGAGCAGCTTTAAGCTTTAAGCATTCAGCGTCTGCAGCAGATCCCAGCTCGGCTCTGACGATGGAAGGAGGTGACCTCTGCTTTCCGGCGATCAACGGCTCGTGTCCCAAACAGAAGCGTTCTCCGTCCTTCACGCTGCTGGCTTCAGTTCTGCTGTCCTTCCTCTCTGTTCTTACTGCGGTTCTGAACCTACTGCTCATCATCTCCATCTCTCACTTCAGGTAAGGGGTGAAGCCTCCTCCTCCATCTGGATGTCTTGTGGTGGATGATGGGGATTCTCTGTGTCGTCCTCAGGCAGCTCCACACTCCCACCAACCTCCTGCTGCTCTCTCTGGCGGTAGCAGACTTCTGCGTGGGCCTCCTCCTGCTGTTTCAGATCCCGCTCTTAGACGGCTGCTGGTATCTGGGAGATGTCATGTGTGTTTTTTACTACATTTTAGTCGTAGTCACTACCTGTGCCTCCATAGGGACTATGGTTCTCATATCAGTCGACAGGTATGTGGCCATTTGTTATCCTTTGCATTATCCTGCTAAAATCACCCCAAAGAGAGCGGGAGTGGGCGTGGTCCTCTGCTGGAGCTGCTCGCTCCTTTACGACATTCTAATGATGAAGGATAACCTCAAGCAGCCGGGCCGGTTCAGCTCCTGCTCCGGAGACTGTGTGGTCCACCTGAGTCCCGCCAGTCACGTTGTTGACCAGGTTGTGTCCTTCTTTGTTCCCATCGCGGTCATAGCGGTCCTGTACGGCAGAGTGTTTGTGGTGGCGGTGTCTCAGGGGCGGGCCCTGCGCTCTCAGGTTGCAGCCGGCCCTCGCAAAAACAGAGCGATGGTGAGAAAGTCTGAGATGAAGGCCGCCGGCACTCTCGGCGTTGTGGTTTTTGTGTTTATCCTGTGTCTGTTCCCCTCCTACTCTGCCTCGCTCACAGGTCAGGAAACGCTGATCGACGCCGTCTCCGCCGCGTTCATGTTTTTTCTGGCCTTCTTTAACTCGTGCCTGAACCCGATCATCTACGCCTTTTTCTATCCTTGGTTCAGAAAATCGATCAAACTCATCATGACGCTCGGAGTTCTGAAAGCTGATTCCCGTGATGCCAACTTAATGTAGATCTGTTTGTGATCTTTAAGAGCTTCCACATAAACAATCTGCCTCATGTTGAGAATAAAAGCAAGAATATATGTTTATAGTAAGATCTGAAGCCATCTTCAATGCCATAAACCCGGAATGGTGATAGAGGTATCCAATGGATCTGCTCTGACATGTTCTAATTGGTTGGACACACCTGATCCAGGTAATCAGCTGTGAACAAGCCGACAAACTCCTGAAAACATGCAGACACACCGGCCCTTAAAACATGCAGACACACCGGCCCTTGAGGCCTGGAGTTCAAGCATCTCATGTTGATTTACCATGAAATTCAATGAAATATTAGTTTTATTCTTACATCTTTTTGAATTTTTACTACTTTGCAATTTGCTCTGTTAATTTACTTTTAAAACTACTTTTTTTGCCACAATGGCTGAAATTCATCTTAACAGAGCAACCTCACCTTTTTTTTAAATATTGATCCACAATTAACCTGAAACTGACCAAAAAAAGCGCAATTCTTGGTCGAGTTTGCAGCACAAATCCCTAAAATTGAGATCATACAGAATTTTTCATGATTTAAAATTTTTAAAAAACACTTAGAGAGAAAATAAAAAATCCATGCATTTAAAATTTAAACAAAAACATTGTCAAAACAAGGTAATAAATGACAAAAAAAACATACAAAACTAGGTTTTCTTCTAAGGAGGAATCACAGTTATGCATGTCGATGCCATATAGATTTTGTTTGAGAATTAAGATTCAAGTTATTCTGAAATAAATGATTAAGAAATAAGAGTCATTTTTATTTTTTAATTTGACATCTGTGAGTACTTCATCTTTTTGGTTCTGAGTCGGAACCACACTCCTCCGTGGTACGGCCAAGGTGGCCGTAACAATGTGTTATGCTTGTTTCAAACCAAAAATTTTAAATCTAAAAGCTTTCTCTAATCTTCAGGTTTAATTTAAATGAAAACTATAATAATGGGGTATTGTGATTCATGTCTATCCTACATTATTGCAAACAGCTGTTGTAATTGGCAAAATCCCCAATGAGTTTAGACACTACTAATAGTTCCATCCATCCAGTTCTGTAACACGCTGCATGCCCTTTGGGGTTGCTGGAGCCTGTCCTGGCTACTGTTAGATGAAGGCGGGATACACTCTGGACAGGTTGCCCGTATGTTGTAGAGCACACAGTCATCCCCCCACACAACTAACGCACCAGAGTGCAGCCTGTAATGGGTTATTGTCAGAGAATCTGATGTAAATTATTATTTTATAATTAAAAGATTTTATGATCCCATTTGCTGCTCCCTCTGGCATCAGCGGAATCCATCTCATGAGGACTAGCACTTCTACACTACACTTCCCATCAGCCCCACTGTTGTTTTCCATCGGCAATCACTCCCAGCAGTATTTAGTCAGAGCAGTGACTTCTGCTCAGTGCGAAGTCTTGTTTGTGCCTGCATCACTGAGCGTTCTCATCCTGACCTGATCTTCTGCTTCGTCTTCGACTCTGATTGTTTGCCGCCTGCCCCGACCCTCGCCTGGTTGTTTTCTGATGCCCTCATGCTCGTGTTTGACCCCCGCCTGCCTGACCCTGATTTAGCTTTGTAGACTTTTAGCTGTCCTTCATTCCTGTTCTCCTGTATTTCCCAATAAAACCTGCTGCACTTGGATCCAGCTGTTTGTGTTTTGTAAACAAAGCTAAAATGAACTCTCACATTGTAATGACAAGGAAACCCAGACAGACAAAATGCATGATATGTTCAGGAACGCTTCAGCATGAAGGAAATGTGTCATAATCACTTCCCACACTCATTATGATTAAACCGATTAGGATAAACATCATTTCAGATTGAGTCGAATTTTCAAACATCTTTAAAAGCTGAAGCTTGGACACATCCTTAGTGAGGAACCCGAGGTCAAAAGGTGTTCCACCTCTATGTGTCAGGACTCCAACTCCCAGCTCCACCCCTGACCACCAGAGGGAACCCTCTCCAGAATACTGACTGCTTCTCACCAGCTGTACTCCATCATCTCCATTAGTCTCACCATATTTAAGCGTTCACTTCACTCATCATATCCGCGAAGTATTGCCTAGTTTATCCCTAGCAATTTCCGAGCGTTTATCCCATGTCAGCTTACTCGTGTTTTGACCCTTGCCTGTTTACTCGTCTTCCTGTCTAGCTCCTCGTCCTTGACCTCTGCCTGGCCTCCGACTACGTCTCTGCTTTTGCCCTTGTCTGTTTTGGATGTTTAATAAACCTTACCTGTTTGCAAATGGATCCAAACGCCTCCGTGCCTTCGTCACACTATGATCTTCAAACAACCTCACCTGGTGGTTGATCAGCCTCCCAATGATCACACGAATAATTTAAGAATCAGAACATTAAGCACCTCAACTGTATCTACATACAAGTAGGTTTTACCAACCATATTCATGGTGCTTTTCCTTTAGTGATATTAGTTCAAACTAAGTTACATAAATGTCGTTGAGCTCTGTAACAACAACAACCACGTGGCCACATCTACCACAACATGGTTCTTGAGAGATCTTGTTATGGTTTGGTGTGGTGTAGAGCTCAATGTGGTGTGCTGCCAACTAATGATCCATAAAAGTAAGAAGCTCAACTCAGTTTGTACGGTCATGAAAAACCTGGAAAAGTTTTTAAATTTAAAAAGGCAATTTCTAGGTCCTTGAAAAGTTTGTGAAAAATGAAATCTTCTGTAAAGTTTTGGTTAAGTTATAGGCAGTGTGTCTGGGATGGTTGTCACGCTGAAAGACTCAGCCATGTTTCATCTTCAGTGCAGATGAAAGGAGGTTTCCACTCAAAATCTAACCATACATGGCACCATTCATTCTTTCCTTTACATGGATCAGTCCTCCTGGTCCCTTTGCTAAAAAAACAGACCTAAAGCATGATGCTTCCACCCCTATGCTTTACGCTAGCTATGGTGTTCTATGGATGCAAGTCAGTATTTTTTCTCCTCCAAACAGTAGAGTTCTTACCAAAAAGTAAAAGTTTCATCTGAGCATAGGTCATTCTCCCAGTCCTCTTCTGGATCACCCAAATGTTCTCCAGCAAACTTTAGACGGGCCTGCACATGTACTGGCTTTAGCAGGGAGACACGTCTGGTACTGCAGGGTTTGAGTCCCTGCATAGCGGCGTAGTGTGTTTCTGATGGTCGTCTTTGTTACGTTGTTCCCAGCTCTCTGCAGGTCATTCACTAGGTTCCCCCATGTGGTTCTGGGATTTTTGTGATTATTTTGACCCCAGAAGATGAGGTCTTTTAGAAGATTATCAGTGGTCTTGTATGTCTTACATGTCCTAATAGTTAATTTCTTCACACCAAGCTGCATACCTATTACCGATTCAGTCTTTCCAGCCTGGTGCAAGTCAACTTGTTTCTGGTGTCCTTAGACAACTCTTTGGTCTTAGCCATTGTGGAGTTTGGAGTGTGACTGAGATTGAGATGTTTTGAGGTGAGTAGGACTGCAGAGTGAAGGCAAAGGGGCCAACCACCTCTGGGAACTCCTTCAAGATCCTTGGAAAACCATTTCTTGTGACTATCTCTTGAAACTCACCCAGAGACACTAGAATAACAGGCATGAATCCACTTTATTTGCAACTTTATTAGTACTGTATTTCCTTTGTAACATTACAGAGCCCTCCATCTTCACTGTCAATTACATAATGGCAATAATCTGATGCACTATATTCTTAAGATGATTTTTGTTATGATTTCATTAAAAATAAATCACCTAGAGGCAGATTTAGTAAAAAAAAAAAAGGTTTTCTGTCAATCTGTCCCCTCTACTATATCAATCCTTGTTTTCTCATCATATTTTAGTTCTAGTTTAGAGTTAATAGACATTGAATTAAAAAAACAAGAATAGACTTGTCATGATCTCCAGTTGAATCAGACTACAGGTTGGTTCTCCTGTTGTAATGGGGGGTATAGTTTTATTTTTCAGCAGTGTTCTGCTAAGGAGAAGAGCAGAAACAATTCACTTCTGAAAGAAAATAAAACACTTCACAGAAAGTGTGAAAATGCCAAAAGCAGAAAGAAGATTGATTAGAAATCAATATAGGAGTCAATAAGAAAAAAAAATGACCCCCCAAAAATTTGTTTCATGCAATGTTTTATTTATGTTGGGAATTCCTCTCTATTTGCATTTAACGTCTCCTTTCTGGTGTCCTTCGACAGCTCTTTGGTCTTGGCCATAGTGAAGTTCGGAGTGTGACTGTTTGAGGTTGTGTACAGATGCTTTTTAGGTAGATAACCAGTTCAAACAGTGAGAGAAAGAAGTCTTGATTGTTTGTAGGTGACCAATTAATTATTTCCCACCATAATTGACTTGAATTCTTTAAAAAGTTGATTTTTTTCTCGATTTTTTTTTTCTAATTTTGTCTCTCATAGATGAGGTATACCTATGATGTAAATTACTGGCCTCTCTCATCTTTTTAAGTGGGAGAACTTTCACAATTGGTGGATGACTAAATACCTTTTGACCCAGTTTAACACTAAATAGTGAGGGGATTTAGACTTAACGTAAAGTTTTGTCCATATTCTTTCCCTAATCCCTAAGAAAGTATCGTTAAAATTTGAAATAAATAAAAACAAATAATGGGCCCCTACTCCTTACAGACATGTAACCAAGGAACCAACCAAGGGAGAGGAGTGGGGGGGGGTTGTCCTTTGCCTGTCAAAAACCATAAGAGACTGCCGTTGGTGAGGAGCAGTCACAGCTCAGCTCTCCTTCACATGGAGGAGGTGGAACTCTGTTTCCCAGAACTCCTTAACTCCTCCTGCAGGAGGACGAAGCCGTCTCCGTCTGCCGCTGTGCTCGTCCCCTTAACGCTGAGCTTCATCTGTCTGACCGCCGTGACTCTCAACCTGCTGGTCATCATCTCTGTCTCTCAATTCAGGTGACTTTCAAGTAAACCTGAGAGCTGTCACTTAAACTCTGGTCACAGAGTTCTTTCTTGTGTTCTGCAGGCAGCTCCACACTCCCACCAACCTCCTCATCCTCTCTCTGGCGGTCTCTGACTTCTCCGCGGGCCTCCTGGTTGTCTTCCAGATTTTATTCCTGGATGGCTGCTGGTATCTGGGTGACCTGATGTGTGTTTTTTACTATGTCTTAGATTTTGCTGTCACGTGCTCCTCTGTGGGAAACATGGTTCTCATCTCAGTTGATCGTTACATAGCGATCTGTCACCCTCTGCATTATGCCTCCAAAGTCACTCTGAGCAGAGCTCGGCTGGCCGTGTCCCTCTGCTGGATCTGCTCTCTCTTCTATGACTTTGTGCTACTGAATGAAAACCTTAAGCATCCAGGAAAGTTCAACTTGTGCCTGGGCGAGTGTGTGATTGGCGCCAGCAGCGCGGAAGCCGTCACAGATCTGCTTGTTTCCCTGGTAATTCCTATTACGGCCATCACGGTCCTGTCTGCGCGGGTGTTTGCGGCGGCCGTGTCTCAGATTCGGGCCGTCCGGCCTCAAGCTGCCGGTCAGCCTCAGAGCGGCGGCGTGACCGTGAGGAAGTCTGAGCTGAGAGCGGCCCGGACCCTCGGCGTGGTCGTTGTGGTTTTTCTCACATGTCTCCTGCCGTATTACTGTGCCGTTCTAGAAGGCCCCGCCGGCTTCGTCAGCCTGTCATCTGTTGTTTTTTTCACATATTTGTTCTACCTGAACTCCTGCTTAAACCCTCTGATCTACGCCCTCTTCTACCCCTGGTTCAGAAAGTCTGTGAAGATCATTGTGACGCTTCAGGTTCTGAAGCCTGGCTCTCGAGACATAAAAATGATGTGATGCTCCAAAAGGGAAGTTGTGTCATTTTTATTATTTTTATGAACTTTCCGCAACTTATATGTCTGTTTTTTTTTATAGAATTTAACTTCATTCATTCACAGTTAAGGCATTTACCAGCACAATGGAAAAACAAGTAACAAATCACAGCTCAAATCTAAATAAGCCAACAAATAAATGAATACATTTTATGACTTGAAACAGAAAAAGTGCAGACGAACAAAGTGGAATTTTATGAGATTATTTGTATTTTTTTTTCTTCACTTATAAAATTGTCTCAATGAAACACATTATCAGATTTAATAATTCACATTTATAAACATGTGATGGTTTTAGAAGAAGAAATATGGGTTGTGATTGCGTGTATGAGGTTTCCTATGAGGCTCACAGTGTGGAGCAAATAATAAAATGTATTCATGTATTCTATGGGATGTCAAATAAAAAAAAACTTCAGCACATAAAATTAACTGACAGTTTTGTCTGATTTAGACAATTTTTGTAATATCTGCTGCAGATTTTTCTGACCTTTATGTCACAACAGGGAAAAAAGTTCTCAGTTCCTGAGAAGACCACCAGAGGCTGCTGTCTCATTGACTCACATTTCAAAGTCACAACAAAATAATATGCCATTGAGAGTTTAATATGGAACTAGATTGAGCAGATGTGACATCACCCAGTTTTATATATATATATGGAGCTGTGGAAGCTCTAGTTTGACATCCTTATTTATCTTTGCACCTTCTCTGTATTTAAGACAGTAAAGGTCTGACTTATTTAAAGTCTTGATGTCACGAGTTATGTAAGAGATAGCACTCGACGAAATGTGCATTTTGAGAAATTAACATACGACACAGGCTGCACAGTGGTTAGCGCTCTTGCCTCGCAGCAAGAAGGCCCCGGTTTGAATCCCGGCTGGGGGATTTGGGACCTTTCTGTGTGGAGTTTGCATGTTCTCCCCGTGCATGTGTGGGTTTTCACCGGGGACTCCGGCTTCCTCCCACCGTCCATGCTTCATAGGTGAATTGGTGACTCTAAATTGCCCCTAGGTATGAATGGGTGTGTGATTGTGGCCCTGCGACAGACTGGCGACCTGTCCAGGGTGTGCCCCGCCTTCGCCCGACATCAGCCGGGTTAGGCTCCGGCACCCCAACAACCCCGGAAGGGACAAAGCGGTCAAGAAAATGAATGAATGAACATACGGCGCAGAGGCCTGAACCGGCCGACGCAAAAGAGCAAAGTAATTTCTCATAATGCACACTTTGTCAGGTATTATCCTGCTTGGTCACTTACAAAATAAATAAATATTTAATCAATATAAAGTACTATATTCTTGTTATTTCTTTGGTTTAGATGGCTCTTCGACAAGAGGCGGACTATTTGAAAGGTGACGGTAGCATAAACGCCACAGAGCCGGTTAAGCTGACAAAGACCTCAACTGCTGCAGCAAAGTGTCTCACATTTTAAAGGAAGACACGGTCAAATGTGGATTTTTTTTTTCTTTTTCTGAAGTTAACTCTTCAGTGAGCTAGAGAACAAACAGCGCACAATCAGCTTCCATCTCTGTGTTTCATTTTACTGGAGTTTCAGTCGACGCCGCTCGTCTGACCTGCTCAAAAAATGGAAATTCCTCTTGTGGTGAGGAGTGAGTGGTGTGTGTCTTTTGAGAAGGAGAATAACTCATTTAAAAATATTGATTGAAAATAAGCTAAACATTATGGGGGGGCACATTTGTCAATATGAACTCCTTTACCTCACAAAATGAAAGTGATGTAGGCTTAATCAAAGTCTCTGTGTTTAAAATATTGCAACAAAAATAAGAAAACATCCAATGTTTTGGCACTTTTTATTTCAGCTTTCATCAAAATAAAAATATCTCTTTAGTGTTCAGTAAATACACCTTTATATAGTAATAACATTTGTAACCACAATATGGTGTACCAATCATATAATTATACTTATAATTTTGTAACCTGTGTTCACTTCCCTTTTTCAGGATTTAATATATTAATAGTTAGTTTATATAACTTATTGCTTATATTGGCTGTAAACATAAGATGATGAGAAAGGAGAATAAACGTTAAATGTCTGATTTAATAGATCTTTAAAAACTTAATGATGTGAGTTTTGTTTTTTTTAGAAATAATGTGAAAATAATTAATTTCTTTAAATTACACAAAACTGCAGTAAACTGTGGTGTAGTGGTCAGCACTCTGACCCCACAGTGAGACTCTGGTCCAAATCCAGGCTGCAATCTTTCTGTGTGGACTTGCATGTTCTTGATTTTTTTTTTTCTTTATCGTCATTTGTATGCTCAAAGAAAATTGTGATGCTCAACAGATTAACAGTTTAAGATAATATGTAGAAGTCAGGGTTCAAAATAAAAATAAAATATGACAAAATCCAAAATATTTGTAAAGTCAAAATATATGCATCTATTGGACTTTACTGCACCAAATATTTCAGATGCTGCAATGAAATTGAGTTAAAAAATTGTCCTTCAGTGTTTTTGTGCAGCCTTGTGAGACCTGCAGCTCTGCCCTGTGGGCAACAGGTGGAACAGGTGGTGGCTGGGATGGATGGAGGGAGTGCTGGATTACATGATTTTCTCCCTTTAGGTGTTCCTCCAAAAACCTGCATCTTAGGTCAAATAGTAAAATCCCTAAGTGGAACTTCAAGTGGGCTGCCCGGTGGAGCAGTGGTTAGCGCTCTTACCTCACAGCGAGAAGGCCCCGGTTCGACTCCCGGCTGGGACCTTTCTGTGTGGAGTTTGCATGTTCTCCCCGTGCATGCGTGGGTTTTCACCGGGGACTCCGGCTTCCTCCCACCGTCCAAAAACATGCTTCATAGGTTAATTGGTGACTCTAAATTGCCCCTAGGTGTGAATGTGAGCGTGAATGTGTGTGATTGAGGCCCTGAGACAGACTGGCGACCTGTCCAGGGTGTACCCCGCCTTCGCCCTTCAGTAGCCGGGATAGGCTCCGGTACCCCCGCGACCCCGAAAGGGAAGAAGCGGCCAAGAAGATGGATGGATGGATGGATGGATGGAACTTCAAGTTTTTCTTTTAATGTGTGGCCTTGCAATGGACTAGAAACTCTACCAGGGAAAAACCCGCCTTCACCCAGCAGCTGATGGGATAGGCTCCAGCAACCCCATCACCCTTAAAGGGATTAATCGGGTTCAAACGATGGATGATTGACTTCTTTAACTTGTTTCATGAGGTTCAAAACAGGAAAAAAGTTCCAAGTGGAGCTGGAATTGATTCCTTGTTTTCACAAAGCAAGATATGAATAAAGAAAAATAAACTCAAAAGCATTAATTGAGAAGTCTAGAGCAGGTATACTTTTTCCCAGGCATTCATTAAAACCTATTTTAGTCTTAAAACAGATCCCTAAGTGGAACTTTTAGTTTCCAAAAAACCTCAAATTTCAAAACCATTATTCAGATGTTTTAACATTCTGAATAAAAAACAAGTAACTGCTAATAGACTGACGTTATAGTTTTGATTGAAAAGCTGAAAAATACTTTAAGAAATCTGGTTGCTGATGTTTCCACTTAAATTTTCTGTGACTTTTCCTGAATCAGTGAAACGCTGCAAATCCTTCTGATCTCACACTCTGTTAATACTGACTTTACTTCTCAGATTTTGTTGAGAAGAAGGTACCAATTTCATATTTGTCCAAATATTCATTTGGACCTATGTGTCTAAAACACAAATATATACATTTATTCTGTCACTTTACAGTATTTTGGCATCAGAGGAACCCGCCTTCAGCACTTGAAGTGTCACAATAAGTTGAACAGATTTTCTAAACCAGGGATAGAAAAGGCCATAGATGATGGGATTTAGACATGAATTGAAGTAGAACAGGAATTTCACAAACTCCAAAGACGTGGTCTTGATTGATATTCTTCTGCCTATTAGACTCACGCAATAATACGGGCAGAGACACAGCAGAAAAGCAACCACAACAATCCCGAGGGTCCCGGCTGCCTTCAGCTCAGATGTCTTTGCTGCTCCTTTCCCTGTCTGCTTCCATGGTAACGCTGTAACATGAGAGCGCATGGCCTGGATGTGAGACACGGCCACCACAAACACCCTCACGTACAGAAGTACGATGACAGTAATGGGGATAACTATCGTTACGATCAGATCTGAGAGCATTTCCTGGAAGGTAACATCAATCACACACTCGCCATCGCAGGAGTGAAACCTGCCGGACTTCTCCAAGTTTTGCTTGAGTAGTGTCGAAACGCTTATGAAAGATATAATCCAACAAAGGCAAATGCAGACTTGAGCTCTCTTTGGAGTCGCTCTGCTGGGATAATGGAGAGGACAACAAATGGCAACGTAACGGTCAACCGATATGAGAACCATGTTTCCTATGGAGGAAGAGGTGATGACAAAAAGCACAGCATAATACAAGACACACATGATGTCTCCCAGATACCAGCAGCATTCCAGGAGGGAGACCTGGAAGAACATGACTAGACCCATGAAGAAGTCTGAGATGGCCAGAGAGAGGAGCAGGAAGTTGGTAGAGTTGTGGAGCCGACAACTCCATAAACTGCACCAACACGGCTCAATGGTAAATGCTGATGAACCAAAGCTGGGAGACGTCCCGTCTTTCCTCGTCACTCCAATGGTTTGATTTCTTTTTCGGTTTAACAGGTGTGGCGTCCTGCAGACGACGCCCTTTGACACGTGTAACTCCAACATCGACCCTCAGCCCTTCATCAGTGCCTGTTCAGAAACGTTGTGCAAATACCCATCACAGGACGGGCTGGAGTGCCAGTACCTGGAGGCCTACGCCGAGGCCTGCCGACTCCACAGCAGTGTGAGGGTGGAGGGCTGGAGGACGCCGACCATCTGCTGTACGGCCTTCGCTACACCCGTCCTTCTCAATCTGTCTGCTCTGATGGGACATCCTTTTTATATAAACGTTAAAAGTTTAATGTTATTTTAGGGAGTTTTCTCCTATATTTGTTTTAGAGCAGATGGGTTTTTAAAAATGTTACGAAAGCGTTAAAAAAGAGTACTTACTTATGACCGCCTCCTGTTTGAGTCGTGGTTCTGCTACAGAACGGATGCAGGACCTTCAATCCACTCTAACGAATCGTTCTTAAACTTTCAGAAAAGCCCCATACCATCACACTACCACCACCTTTTTTAATTGAAGCTTCAGTGTTTCTTTTTTTTCCTGAAATGTTGTTCGTTAGACTACAGATGTTACAGGATGCAAAACTTCCTCAAAATTCCTCTTTTGTCTCTTGACCTTGAATTAGTCTGCCCAAGTCTGGGGTTTTGAGAGTTTGGGGTGTCGTATCCCCTCCAGGACCTTAAAACGCTTAGAAAACCATCTTCTGTTCTGGGATGTCTTATACATTTTATGTTAAATGCTTTTCCTGACACTACTCTCTGCATTTACCGGGCTTGGGACAGGCACAAGAAAGACATACTGGTGTGAGCCCAGTTGAGGCTACATTCCATCCATCCATTTTCTTGACCGCTTCTTCCCTTTCGGGGTCGCGGGGTGCCGGAGCCTAACCCGGCTACTGAAGGGCGAAGGCGGGGTACACCCTGGACAGGTCGCTAGTCTGTCTCAGGGCGAGGCTACATTCATCTTGTTTTTTTCTTTTTGTTTCTGTCTATTTGTCTTTGATTTTAACTATTTTTTTGTTTGTTTTAGTTTTTTTTAAGGTGCTTTGGTCATTTTTATTTCTTAAGTCAATTGTGGATTTTTGTGGGGCTAGGGGGGCGCGTCAGTAATGTCTAGAGGGACACTGCCCATAGATGATATTTTTCCAGAAGTTTTGGAGATAATCCAGATGTTTCTATATGTTACTTTTGCTCAGCAGCATCTTTCTCCTTCAACTCTTCCATGGATCTACGGTACCTAAGTTAAGGAATATCTTTTTGGTTGTTGAATCATGACCTCTGACCTTTGCTGGGTCATGTGAGACCTTTTTCTGCTTCTTCATGGCCTCCTGGATGAGCACTCCTTGTGTTCTTTGCGTTTAAAGACTTGCGTGTTGAAGTCTTTGAAACCTTTCCAGACTGTCTTTGCTTCTCGTCTCCTTTTTATATTTATTTAACCTGTTTTATAACAACTTTTCCTTTGAGATCATTTATCTGCTTTAATTGTTCGGATCAGTGATGTCACAGTTGAGTTCAGATAAATATAATCATAGCGGATTCATGATGTTTTCAGCTTATTCAATGGATTTTCTGTTTGCAGCTGGAGTACAGCGGGCAGCCTGTCAGAGCTGCAGCTCTCATGAGTTCTGTGGTCTGGACACTCACAGTCAGAAGCCTCGCTGTCATTGTCGCGCCATTTTTGCCTCCAAGTACAAACCAACAGGAAGCTTTGGTGAGTCATCAGAGGACAAAAAACACAATCTCTCATTGGTCTTCTCCTCGTTTTTATCTTAGTATTATGTGTCTTTATAAAATGCTTTGATAGGTTTCAAATCAGACTTTTAATCTGCTGTGGTTTTAATGCTACAATTCACCAGAACAATGCAGGGAAGCAGAACTTTCTTTGTTCCGTGTGAATCTCAGGTGAGCCGTTGGTTTGTGAGAAGAAATCTGCCTCGGTGGTTCTGGCCAACTGTCTCCTGGAGGACGAAAGCATCGACTACACCACCTTACACCTCAATGACCAGACCTGCAAAGGAGAAATGGACAACGTGACCCACATGGTGACCTTTGGCTTCGACACTGAGAGGCCATGTGGAACCCTGATCATGGTGGGTATCTTCTCCAGTTTAAAACCTATCTTTAAAGTTAACATTCTTCCTAATGTCTGTGGGTTGAAGAGAAAATGTTAGAAATAAAAAAAAAAAACTATCAAAATCTCAGATCTCTGAAGGCCTAATAGTTAAGATGTCGCCAGTGTCATGAGCCCAAACCATCATCCTCCCACCCCATCTAAATATCCATTTTTAGGTGGTTCTAACTTGAAAAATTAAATCAGAAGTCAGGAGGATGAGGAGCAAAAGGTTTTTTCTAAATTGCAAAAAAAAAAAAAAGAACAGAATAGAGAAAGACTTTGACCAAATCGAACCTTTTTTGTTACAGGAACTGACCCACAAACTCGTTTTGAAAAAAAGTCATTTTTAATTTTTTAATTTGACATCTGTGAGTACTTCATCTTTTTGGTTGCGAGTCGGAACCACGCTCCTCCGTGGTACGGCCAAGGTGTCCATAACAATGTGTTATCCTTGTTTCAAACAAAAAACTTTAAATCTAAAACAGGGGTCTCAAACTCGCGGCCCGCGGGCCATTTGCGGCCCGCAGGATGATGATTTGCGGCCCCCGTCTTCATATGAAAGATTACTGTTAGTGCGGCCCGCAAGGCTGATATGAATGACAGTTGTTATGTGCAGAGCTGAATGAACCAATCACAGTGAGGTATATGACTCTGGAGGCGGGACATCGGCGGTCTGTCCAGTGCCTCTGTCTATCATTCATTCCTTCCTCCAGTCAGCTGGGCGGAGGAGGAGCCAGGAAGCACCAAACGCGATTTCACGTGCCCCGCGCGGGGAATTTGCTGCTCGCGGCTTGTCAAAAAATGTGTTTCTGTCGCCGCGCCGCGTGTCGAAGTGGCTACCAGCTCCGTCTGTGGATGTCTCTCTCAGAATGAATGAGAGACACATATGATGTCGAGGAATACGTTTTTTGACGTGCTGACT
>NC_050532.1:25159433-25168239 GCF_002922805.2 Oryzias melastigma | reverse complement strand
ATTTTCTTGTGAAAATCCTGATGCGGCCCGGCCTCACCTAGACGCCGCCTGTAGTGGCCCCCGGCTGATTTGAGTTTGAGACCCCTGATCTAAAAGCTTTCTGTAATCTTCAGGTTTAATTTAAATGAAAACTATAATAATGGGGTATTGTGATTCATGTCTATCTTACATTATTGCAAACAGCTGTTGTAATTGACAAAATCACCAATGAGTTTAGCCACTACTAATAGATCCATCCATCCAGTTCTGTAACACGCTGCATGCCCTTTGGGGTTGCTGGAGCCTGTCCTGGCTACTGTTAGATGAAGGCGGGATACACTCTGGAGAGGTTGCCCGTATGTTGTAGGGCACACAGTCATCCCCCCACACAACAACTAATGCACCAGAGTGCAGCCTGTAATGGGTTCTTGTCAGAGAATCTGATGTAAATTATTATTCTATAAAAAAATCGTTCTCATCTTGACCTGATCTTCTGCTTCATCTTCGACTCTGATTGTTTGCCGCCTGCCCCGACCCTCGCCTGGTTGTTTTCTGATGCCCTCATGCTCGTGTTTGACCCCCGCCTGCCTGACCCTGATTTAGCTTTGTGGACTTTTAGCTGTCCTTCACTCCTGTTCTCCTGTCTGTGCCAATAAAACCTGCTGCACTTGGATCCAGCTGTTTGTGTTTTGTAAACAAAGCTAAAATGAACTCTCACATTGTAATGACAAGGAAACCCAGACAGACAAAATGCATGATATGTTCAGGAACGCTTCAGCATGAAGGAAATGTGTCATAATCACCTCCCACACTCATCATGATTAAACCGATTAGGATAAACATCATTTCAGATGGAGTCGAATTTTCAAACATTTTTAAAAGCAGAAGCTTGGACACATCCTTAGTGAGGAACCCGAGGTCAAAAGATGTTTCAGCTCTATGATCTTCAAACAACCTCACCTGGTGGTTGATCAGCCTCCCAATGATCACACGAATAATTTAAGAATCAGAACATTAAGCACCTCAACTGTATCTACATACAAGTAGGTTTTACCAACCATATTCATGGTGCTTTTCCTTTAGTGATATTAGTTCAAACTAAGTTACATAAATGTCGTTGAGCTCTGTAACAACAACAACCACGTGGCCACATCTACCACAACATGGTTCTTGAGAGATCTTGTTATGGTTTGGTGTGGTGTAGAGCTCAATGTGGTGTGCTGCCAACTAATGATCCATAAAAGTAAGAAGCTTTGTACGGTCATGAAAAACCTGGAAAGTTTTAAAATTCAAAAATGCAATTTCTAGGTCCTTGAAAAGTTTGTTAAAAATGAAATCTTCTGTAAAGTTTTGATTAAGTCATAGGCAGTGTGTCTGGGATGGTTGTCACGCTGAAAGACTCAGCCATGTTTCATCTTCAGTGCAGATGAAAGGAGGTTTCCACTCAAAATCTAACCATACATGGCACCATTCATTCTTTCCTTTACATGGATCAGTCCTCCTGGTCCCTTTGCTAAAAAAACAGACCTAAAGCATGATGCTTCCACCCCTATGCTTTACACTAGCTATGGTGTTCTATGGATGCAAGTCAGTATTTTTTCTCCTCCAAACAGTAGAGTTCTTACCAAAAAGTAAAAGTTTCATCTGAGCATAGGACATTCTCCCAGTCCTCTTCTGGATCATCCAAATGTTCTCCAGCAAACTTTAGACGGGCCTGCACATGTTCTGGCTTTAGCAGGGAGACACGTCCGGTACTGCAGGGTTTGAGTCCCTGCATAGCAGCATAGTGTGTTTCTGATGGTCGTCTTTGTTACGTTGTTCCCAGCTCTCTGCAGGTCATTCACTAGGTTCCCCCATGTGGTTCTGGGATTTTTGTGATTATTTTGACCCCACAAGATGAGGTCTTGCGGGGAGCCCCAGATGGAGGGAGATTATCAGTGGTCTTGTATGTCTTACATTTCCTAATAGTTCATTTCTTCACACAGTGTGATGGCTGCCTACGCTGCCACACCATTAGGGCAGTAACCTGCACCCCAAACACTCGCTTGCACACACCTTTAGATACATTTTATTTCAATCACAAGACACACTTGTTTTTGTTAAAATATAAATTTATTGTCACACAGTTTAAGCTTTATTTCAATTTTCTTTCATTAATTTATTCTTGTGTTTTTTGAGTTACCGGTGCTGTGGGAACCATTGCTGCTGCTGCTGCTGCTGCCGTCTGCTGGAGCCACCATGTCAGGCCTGACACAAAGAAAGCATGCCAGCCAGCAGAGGCCTTATATGCAGCAGGACACTAATTGGACTGAACCACTGCCCGGGGGAGGAGAAACTCTTTTTGTGTTAAACTTTGATTCAGTTAACATTCTACTTTATGTCTATTAGTTTTGATATTTTTCTATGTTAGTTTACTTTAGGATGGACAAGTTAATGTTGTTGTTTGCTGTATTTCTGTTGTCTTAGTCTTTTTCAGTTCCCCCTTGTGTGTCTAGTTGGTCTGATCAGCCACTATATATGTTCCCTTGTGTTTCCAATTAGTTAGGTCAGTTTAAGTTGGTTGCTCTGTCTGTTCAGTTGGTTGATTTGTCCTCCTATTTAAAGCTTCAGTTGCTTTTGTTACTTTGACCTCTTTTAAGGGCCCATTTTGTTCACCGAGATATATTTTTTGAAAATAAATGTAAATATTTTTGATATATTTTTGGCTGTCCTTGCCTTTACTGCTCGGTCCACCACAACACCCACTGCATACCTATTACCGATTCAGTCTGTCCAGCCTTGTGCAAGTCAACAATCTTGTTTCTGGTGTCCTTAGACAACTCTTTGGTCTTAGCCATTGTGGAGTTTGGAGTGTGACTGAGATTGAGATGTTTTGAGGTGAGTAGGACTGCAGAGTGAAGGCAAAGGGGCCAACCACCTCTGGGAACTCCTTCAAGATCCTTGGAAAACCATTTCTTGTGACTATCTCTTGAAACTCACCCAGAGACACTAGAATAACAGGCATGAATCCACTTTATTTGCAACTTTATTAGTACTGTATTTCCTTTGTAACATTACAGAGCCCTCCATCTTCACTGTCAACTACACAATGGCAATAATCTGATACTCTATATTCTTAAGATGCTTTTTGTTATGATTTCATTAAAAATAAATCACCTAGAGGCAGATTTCGAAAAAAAAGGTTTTCTGTCAATCTGCCCCCTCTACTATATCAATCTTTGTTTAATCGTCATATTTTAGTTCTAGTTTAGAGTTAATAGACATTGAATTAAAAAAACAAGAATAGACTTGTCATGATCTCCAGTTGGATCAGACTACAGGTTGGTTCTCCTGTTGTCATGGGGGGGTATGGTTTTATTTTTCACCAGTGTTCTGCTAAGGAGAAGAGCAGAAACAATTCACTTCTGAAAGAAAATAAAACACTTCACAGAAAGTGTGAAAATGCCAAAAGCAGAAGATTGATTAGAAATCAATATAGGAGTCAATAAGAAAAAAAAATTGACCCCCAAAAATTTGTTTCATGCAATGTTTTATTTATGTTGGGAATTCCTCTCCATTTGCATTTAACGTCTTGTTTCTGGTGTCCTTCGACAGCTCTTTGGTCTTGGCCATAGTGGAGTGTGACTGTTTGAGGTTGTGTAAAGGTGTTTTTTTAGGTAGATAACCAGTTCAAACAGTGAGAGAAAGAAGTCTTGATTGTTTGTAGGTGACCAATTAATTATTTCCCACCATAATTGACATGAATTCTTTAAAAAGTTGATTTTTTTCTGGATTTTGTTTTTCTAATTTTGTCTCTCATAGATGAGGTCTATCTATGATGTAAATTACTGGCCTCTCTCATCTTTTTAAGTGGGAGAACTTGCACAACTGGTGGCTGACTAAATACCTTTTGCCCCACTTTAACACTAAATAGTGAGGGGATTTAGACTTAACGTAAAATTTTGTCCATATTCTTTCCCTAATCCCTAAGAAAGTATTGTTAAATTTTGAAATAAATGAAAAAAAATAATTGGCCCTTACTCCTTACAGACATGTAACCAAGGAACCAACCAAGGGGGAGGAGTGGGGGGGGGGGGTTGTCCTTTGCCTGTCAAAAACCTTAAGAGACTGCCGTTGGTGAGGAGCAGTCAAAGCTCAGCTCTCCTTCAGATGGAGGAAGTGGAACTCTGTTTCCCAGAACTCCTTAACTCCTCCTGCAGGAGGACGAAGCCGTCTCAGTTTGCCGCTGTGCTCGTCCCCTTAACGCTGAGCTTCATCTGTCTGACCACCATGACTCTCAACCTGCTGGTCATCATCTCTGTCTCTCACTTCAGGTGACTTTCATGTAAACCTGAAAGCTGTCACTTAAACTCTGGTCACAGAGTTCTTTCGTCTGTTCTGCAGGCAGCTCCATACTCCCACCAACCTCCTCATCCTCTCTCTGGCGGTCTCTGACTTCTCCGTGGGCCTCCTGGTTGTCTTCCAGATTTTATTCCTGGATGGCTGCTGGTATCTGGGTGACCTGTTGTGTGTTTTTTACTATGTCTTAGATATTGTTGTCACGAGCTCCTCCGTGGGAAACATGGTTCTCATCTCAGTTGATCGTTACGTAGCGATTTGTCACCCTCTGCATTATGCCTCCAAAGTCACTCTGAGCAGAGCTCGGCTGGCCGTGTCCCTCTGCTGGATCTGCTCTCTCTTCTATGACTTTGTGCTACTGAATGAAAACCTTAAGCATCCAGGAAAGTTCAACTTGTGCCTGGGCGAGTGTGTGATTGGCGTCAGCAGCGCGGAAGCCGTCACAGATCTGCTTGTCACGCTGGTCATCCCCATCACGGCCATCACGGTCCTGTGTGCGCGGGTGTTTGTGGCGGCCGTGTCTCAGATTCGGGCCGTCCGGCCTCGAGCTGCCGGTCATACTCAGAGCGGCGGCATGACCGTGAGGAAGTCTGAGCTGAGAGCGGCCCGGACCCTCGGCGTGGTCGTTGTGGTTTTTCTCACATGTCTCCTGCCATATTACTGTGTCATTCTGGAAGGCCCCGCCAGCTTCGTCAGCCTGTCATCTGTTGTTTTTTTCACATATTTGTTCTACCTGAACTCCTGCTTAAACCCTCTGATCTACGCCCTCTTCTACCCCTGGTTCAGAAAGTCTGTGAAGATCATTGTGACGCTTCAGGTTCTGAAGCCTGGCTCTCGAGACATAAAAATGATGTGATGCTCCAAAAGGGAAGTTGTGTCATTTTTATTATTTTTAATAACTTTCTGTATCTTATATGTCCGTTTTATTTATAGAATTGAACTTTATTCATCTCACAGTTAAGACATTTACCAACACAAAGGAAAAACAAGTAACAAATCACATCTCAATCCAAATAAGCCAACAAATAAATGAATACATTTTATGACTTGAAACAGAAAGAAAGTGCAGACGAACAAAGTGGAATTTTATGAGATTATTTGTATTTTTTTCTTCATTTATAAAATTGTCTCAATAAAACACATTATCAGATTTAATAATTCACATTTATAAACCTGTGATGGTTTTAAAAGAAGAAATATGGGTTGTGATGGTGTGTATGAGGTTTCCTATGAGGCTCACAGTGTGGAGCAAAGGATAAAATGTATTCATGTATTCTATGGGATGTCAAATAAAAAAAACTTCAGCACATAAAATTTGCTGACGGTTTTGTCAGATTTAGCCAATTTCTGTAATATTTGCTGCAAATTCTTCTGACCTTTATGTCACAACAGGAAAGAAAAGTTATATTTGTGTAATTTAAAGCCATGGTAAACATAAATGTTAATTCTAAATCGATCCGTATTGTGGATCTGCTGAATCCCTTTAAGGATTGACAGGGATGCTGAAGCCTATCCAATCTATTTAAAGGCAGGGTTCACCCTGAATGCCGGTTTACTCGTCCTCTGCAGGATTCCAGATCTAAGTTTTACATTTATATCTGTATGTTTATTCTAATGGTTAAACATAAAAATAAATCCTAAAAATAAATTCATTTGAATGTTGTCTTTCATTCTAAATGTGTAGTAAATGTGCTAATTTGGCAGGGTTGGGCTTACCATTTTGATTTACATTCAAATAAAACATTTTTTGGTTTTTAACATTTTAACACAGAAATCGAGGTGGAAACCTGGCTTGATGCTGATATGTGGATATTATATTTTAGGCATCTGTCCCACCCAGTAATGACTGATTGATTGGTTTATTTCAAGCATTGATTGTAAACAAAACATCAACAAATCACATTGATTAAAAAAGAAAAAAACAAAGAAAAATGAACATAAATGTAAAAAGATATTAACTTCAAAGTTACTCATAATCATAAACAGACATTTTCCATTGTGCGTTCAATACACACTTAGATCACATTTAATTATGTAAAAGCAGCAGTAAGAAATGAACTTAATGATCATAGAAGATGTAATGTACTCAAACAGACTGAATCAATATATGATTGATATCCAGGTTTAAAAGGATTCCGCCTCAGAGAATTTAATGACTCAACAACCCAAACTCTCAGATCTCCTTTTGAAACAAGGAGGAAGATCAGCAACGCTTCCTTCAGATAATATTGATCCAACTGGAATCTGATATAATCACATAGACTGATACCATTGGTTGAAGGTTTCTGCCTGGTGGTCTCCCTCCACAGCCAGATTTGACTTAAACCAGAAATACCAAGTGTTCCTGAGAAGACCACCAGAAACTGCTGTCCCATTGACTCACATTTCAAAGTCACAACAAAATAATATGCCATTGAGAGTATATATAAAACTAGATTGAGAAGGTGTGCCATTACCCAATTTTATAAATATATATATATATATATATATATATATGGAGCTGTGGAAGTTCTACTTTGACATCCTTATCTTTGCACCTTCTCTGTATTTAAGACAGTAAAGGTCTGACCTAACATTACATTATTTAAAGTCTTGATGTCAGGAGTTATGTAAGAGATAGCACTCGACGAAATTTGCATTTTTAGAAATTAACATACGGCGCAGAGGCCTGAACCGTCTGACGCAAAAGAGCAAAGTAATTTCTCATAATGCACACTTTGTCGGGTATTATCCTGCTTGGTCACTTACAAAATAAATAAATATTTAATCAATATAAAGTACTATATTCTTGTTATTTCTTTGGTTTAGATGGCTCTTCGACAAGAGGCGGACTATTTGAAAGGTGACGGCAGCATAAACGCCACAGAGCCGGTTAAGCTGACAAAGACCTCAACTGCTGCAGCAAAGTGTCTCACATTTTAAAGGAAGAAACGGACAGATGTGGATTTTTTCTTCTTTTTCTGAAGTTAAAGTTGTTTCCGAATTCTCCCCCTGATCACTGTATAGTGCGTTCGCCATTTTTAGTCTTTGCGAAAAACTAGCTTACATCGATGGTCAACAAAAATAAAAAAACATCCCATGTTTTGGCACTTTTTATTTCAGCTTTCATCAGAATAACATTATCTTTACTGTTTAGTAAATACACCTTTATATAGTAATAACATTTGTAACCACAATCAGGTGTACCAATCATATAATTATACTTATAATTTTGTAAGTTATGTTTGCTTCCCCTTTTTCGGGATTTAATATATTAATAGTTAGTTTATATAACTTATTGCTTATATTGGCTGTAAACACAAGATGATGAGAAAGGAGAACAAACTTTAAATGTCGGATGTTATTGATCCTTAAAAACTTAATGATGTGAGTTTTGTTTTTTAGAAATAATGTGCGAAGAATTAATTGCTTTAAATTCCACAAAACTGCTGTAAACTGTGGTGTAGTGGTCAGCACTCTGACCCCACAGTGAGACTCTGGTCCAAATCCATGCTGGAATCTTTCTGTGTGGACTTTGCATGTTCTTGATTTTTTTTTTCTTTATCGTCATTTGTATGCTTAAAGAAAATAGTGATGCTCAACAGATTAATAGCTTAAAACAATATTTAAAAGTCAGGGTTGAAAATAAAAATAAAACATGACAAAATCTAAAAGATTTGTAAAGTCAAAATATGTACATATTGGACTTTTTTGCACCAGATATTTCAGATGCTGCATTGAAAGTGTTCGTTGCTGATGGGATAGGCTCCAGCAACCCCATCACCCTTAAAGGGATTAATCGGGTTCAAACGATGGATGATTGACTTCTTTAACATATTTCATGAGGTTCAAAACAGGAAAAAACTTCCAAGTGGAGCTGGAATTGATCCATTGTTTTCACAAAACAAGATATGAATAAAGAAAAATAAACTCAAAAGCATTCATTAAGAAGTGGAGAGCAGGTATACTTTTTCCCAGGCATACATTAAAACCTGTTTTAGTCTTAAAACAGATCCCTAAGTTGGAACTTTTAGTTTCCAAAAAAAACCCCTCAATTTCAAAACCATTATTCAGATGGTTTAACATTCTGAATAAAAAGCAATTAACTGCTAATAGACTGACGTTATAGTTTTGATTGAAAAGCTGAAAAATACTTTAAGAATTCTGGTTGCTGATGTTTCCACTTAAATTTTCCTTGACTTTTCCTGAATCTGTGAAATGAATCCTTCTGATCTCACACTCTGCTAATACTGACTTTACTTCTCAGATTGTTTTGAGAAGAAGCTACCAATTTCATATTTGTCCAAATATTCATTTGGACCTATGTGTCTGAAACACAAATATATACATTTATTCTGTCACTTTACAGTATTTTGGCATCAGAGGAACCTGCCTTCAGCACTTGAAGTGTCACAATAAGTTTAACAGATTTTCTAAACCAGGGATAGAAAAGGCCATAGATGATGGGATTTAGACATGAATTGAAGTAGAACAGGAATTTCACAAACTC